>NC_069721.1:7326095-7626095 GCF_027358585.1 Pangasianodon hypophthalmus | reverse complement strand
AAAGTCTGCTGTGGGGTTAGGTTTGGCAACTTTGTAATCGCAGTTCCAACACTTCAGAATGAGGATTCATAACGAAAACCTTATTGAAATGATTAGAGAATTTGAGTAAATCAGGAATTTGGGATATTCTGTATATTACTATGAAATCTCTTGGCGATCTCTTGGAAAAATCCTTTCTTCTTCTTCTTCTTCTTCTTCTTTTTACTATGGATATATGATATGAAGCTTGACTTCCTTTTACAGCAACATATCAGTAAAGTGTGAATGAAGATAACATGATATGCCCTAAATTATACACGTCACACAAACTTAAATAAAATAAATATCCAGAACCTGCTTCTGTATCAGGATTATATAGATTGAGTAAGTGTAAATGTCACTCTCTAACCAAACCCCCATCCATAAGGTGATGCACATTGTCCATGTTTTAAGAAAAACAGCATGAAAAATCAAAATTTTCATTTTTTTTTTCTTGCCAACACTTATAAAACAAGGAACAAGGCTGGAAGTTGGTGTATGAATGTGAGCTGATTTGCATATTAATTGTTAAAATCTTGTCCGTACATCATCCAGATACAAGACGCATGAAATGGACCACTGTTGCTGTGTTTGGTACTTTACTCACATCCTCCTCAGCTATCTGTCCCCATATGTAGGTCAGTCTGGCTCATGCTTGTTTATATTGTTTGGTGAACACTAATGTGTTGTATATATGTGGCTACATGTGCGTGTGTATTTGTGGGTTCCTCTGGAGAGCTGGCTACTGCTCTTCTCCAGATGTACCCTTTGAGCATGTGTATGGCAGACGTTTGCATCATGGGAGGCTTTAACTGACATTCCTAGCAGCTGGACTCACAGATGCGGCCATTTTGCAGCAAGGACCGAGAAAAACAGAATTCAGGCAATATTCGAGTGAGCGATTTGCCATCTTTCCATCAGTCTTTCCTTCTTCAGTCTTGAATTGGTATATCAACATTCTTCATGGCTATTGCCTGCAGTCTGATTTGCACTGCCTCCATCAGCTTATTGCTATACTGCTCATTAAGAGCAACAAGAATGCACCACATTACCCGCTAGTAAAACCCAAACGGCTAGCCAATCATATATGTACTTGTCTTTCCAGGAAGCCCATAATTCTCATGCACAGAAGAGGACGCAGCAGGTTTGCTTTCTTCAGTGATTTAATCGGTGTGGCGTCACTGCTGTGTTAATTGATCACCATTAGATTTTATAATGTAGGAGCAGTGTATTGATTTGACTCGGGCACCAGAGGGAGTGAGTGCTGTAGGATGCTCAGCTTCACCTCTGTGTTCAGCACTCTGCATTGTTCCTGAATATTCCACAGAGACACGAGGCTCAGACTCAGTGTATTGATCTGGCTTGGAGCTAAGGTTTCTGCTGTGACAGTTTAGTTTTCTGCGTAATCATGGTAATTGACCAGGTAACTTTTACATGCGTATGGGAATGAGAGTGGAGCATCGATCATGCTCTGAGAATCACTGTGCATTTCTTATTGATTTGGCTGACTGAAGTATACACTGTGTTTTCTGGACTATTAGAAACCTTTTTGCAAGCGATGCACACTACATAGCCAGTATATTTAACTAATAAATTGAATATATCATATATGTTGTAATGTTTGCATTAGCCTAATTATAATATTCCCATTTGTTAGTATTTTTATGGCGTATTTCTCCAACAGTATAGATTATGAGAAGGTTCACTATTACTATTTTGGTGCATAGTCACCCTAGTGGCTGTAAAATAAAAATGTTTGGCGCATTAATGCGACTTGTGCTGCGAAATGACATGTGCATACCTGACACGTAAACTCAGGACCCAATTATTAGAAAAATATGGTACAATCCTACAGGAAAGTATGTTTTTTTGTCAGGATGTCAGCTTTTTTTTTTTAACAGTGGGGACTAGTGAGCCAAGCAGACAGCAAATTGAAACCAGTGACCTCATTTACGTAATGAAGTCAAGGAGAATGGAAAGAGAAAGAGATCTTGCATTAGAAATGTGGGGGAAATGTGTGTGTGTGTATGTGTGTGTGTGTGTGTTCCCTTTGTTTCTCCATTAAACTCTGAATAATAAAGGAAACCAATGGCAGTGATGAACTAGCATCCTCCATCACAGAAAGGAGTTGTGTGCTGGGTGATTTATACTTGCACTGGGTTGAAATGGAGGAGGAGCAGTCGTAACCTACCATCAGTAGTGTCACACATGCACACACACGCACACATCTTGAACAGAATGAGCGTCAACGATGTGGAAAATGGCTTTGTATAGACCTCAGATCATTAATGTGCTGCTCATGCTTGTGGCAGCTACTTTTCCAAATACGTCAACATCAGTAGAAACATAGAGTGTATTTTAAACCTAGTGTGTAGGTTATTCCCTGCTTACATTATACCCCATGAAACGAGGTGGGCGATATGACAAAAATATATTACATTTGACATACTTGTGATATAATATATGTATATTGCTCTGCAATGGACTGGCACCCATCCAGGGTGTATTCGCGCATTTTACGTCCACTGTTCCCGGGATACAGATCCACTGCAACCCTGAGTGAAAGAGTACATGTATATCACTATATTTAGTTTTGCTAACAAAAAGCCAACAGTAGTGTTGCATTTTAAAGACTGAAAAAATTGAGCACAGCTTGATTTTTTGCTACCTTTAGTGTTTAACATGGAAAACATGTTTAACAAGGGGGTAGTGGCACTCCACTTGCGTGTGGTGCTGCATCACACCCCACTACTGTGCGTGATTTTCGTATAAAAGCATGATCTGTTGTTTGTTATTCTGCTTTAATGTTGTGGAATGTCCGAGAGACGTACTAAGTTAATTCCTGTTTTCACTTATGTTATGACAACGATAAACAGTTATTCCCTCACCAGTCTCTCTCTCGCTCAGTCGAATTGCTCACTCTCTCTCTCTCTCTCTCTCTCTCTCTCTCTCTCTCCCTCTAAAAACACAGATTGTTGTTTTACTGACAAAACCAGAAAGCATAAACTCTGTCCTGAAGACTTTCCTAGCTAATAAACTTCGCAAAACACTGTGCTTACAACGAAGACTCCTTCTATAAACGTTAAATAAATGTCTCCTAACAAAACATATCACCACATCAACAATAATATGTTTTACTTTTCAAACACAAATGCGTTTTAAAAATCTGTTTATTGTTAGTCTTAGATTTTGTGGTGCATCTGCTGTAAAAGTCCCTGTGTATGAGCTGTTACTATGGAAACAAGAATAACGTATTAGAGCGAGCACATTAATATAAACCTATCATTCATGTTACAGCCGGAACTACTGTCCGAGCTGTGCTGTTATACAAAAATAATGCACACCTCCTGACCAATCAGATTCGAGCATTCAGCTGTGGTGTGGTATAAATAATTAAAATGTACATTTGTAGGGGAGTTGTTAGAAAAGACACTTTGTAATGATATCTCAGAAAGGTGTATAGTAACATACTGATATTATATTTTCATATTGCCCAGATCTAGTTTCCATTAGGGCTGCACTTGAAATCTAATATGCTGTTAATATGAAAAGCTTAAAAACTGCCTTTTTTGCACAACATATAAACGCTTTCGAGTAAACTGTCTTTTCGTCTGCATAGCCAAAAGATTTTAAAGGGAATTCCATAATAATTTCCAAGTCTCCAAACCTCCAGTACCAGCATCCATCCTATGACACTCCCTTTTGGAGCAGTTGCCATGGAAACCATGTCCTTTAGAGGTGGTTAGCTGCTGCATCTTCTATTCCCAGAGCTCTCTCATGCTAAACACAGTAAGAAGTCTGAGCTATCAAAAAGTACGGGGAACCTCAGTGCTATTAAAGCTTTTTTTTTTTTGCCATTGTTTGTCTATATCTTGACTATATTGACAACCATACTAATAAGTCTCCTTTTCCTGACCGTTTGCACTTTGTGGGATTCAAACCATTATATTAAAAGCCATTGCCTTTATTTTTTAGCTTAAGTGAAGCTGGTTAGTCATGTCATTAGTGAATATTATAGAAATTTCAGCAAAACTAGTTAGCTTACCCAAAAGGCATTGCAACCTGATACAATATCCTTAAAAAAGTGTACGCATGAGAAATAAAATTCTTACTAGTTCTATCACTTAATAGTTCTAGCACTTTTCTGCTTGAACCCCATCTCTGTGTAGGGTTCTGTGTATTGGTTCCCACTGAGGGACAAACTGAACAATCTTTAATATTTCTAGATTTAACCTTATAGCTGATGGTGTTGGTTACCATAACCCACTAGCTAATTAGCATAATATTTGGTTATCCAGCTAATATTTCTAACAGTATGTTTTTAAAGAGACTCGAGAATATAAATCTCAAAGGAAATTTGAGAAATTTACTTGTAGCCAAAAGCAAGTGTGCTCTCACCAAGTGTTTCAGGATCGTAGAACACATGGTGTTACAAAAGCAGTATTGGAATGTAGGGTATGTTTGCGCTCACATTCTTCTGAGAGCCCAGTGGGGACTGACGTTAGCCTTGAGTACTACTTGTATGGGATAAGATTGCCAAACAAACTGTATGTCTGTTAAGAAATGTTGCTGGAGGACATCTGTAGTAATTATGAATGATTTGCACAGGATAATGGATCTATGTATAAATCAAAGAGATGGTAGTGTAACATTAGAAGTTTCCATGCCTATTACACACACTTCATTTGAATACAAACTTTTCGTTTTGTCCTTTATTATAAGCACTCGTTATAGGGTTGTGGCATGTATATGGGCTATACTTGTGCTAGGAACTCAATAACTTACCTAAAGCCGTACCTAAAGTTGCTTCTCTGACAAGTCTATATATTAATCTACTGTATTTTTAACTTGACTGTTGGTTTGGTTGCGGTGGGAAACTAGGAGAAAGAATAAGCACTTCCTGGAGTGTCTTTATACTGAAGAAAAAGCACAAAACCACTTTTCTCACAGGATATAATATAATCTTTAGTAATTTGTCAAATCAGTTAGGATATACAGTATATTACTGCAGTCTGTAAAAATGAATTACATGACGGATATAGACAGAATCCCAGATATACTCCAGTAATATTTACATTACCCCATGTCCCAAATTGTAAAACCAATCCAGTCCGAATAAGAAATTGCAGCATATCATTTATTTCTCTCTGCCTTTTAAATCCAGTAGATTTTTATTATGTTTGGGATATTTTATAGCATTATTGATTTGACAAAACAATGTTGGCTCAGAACACCTTGTTTCTTTGTAATTAGGACTGAGAAGGAAAGATCATTTCAGAATCCAGACCAAACAACTGCAGTTTTCATTAATTCACTGATTTCACTGATTGACCTAGCAACAAGCAAAGCATAGAGCTTAGAGTATGTGTGTATGTGGAGCAGGTAGTGATGGCTACATTGTCGATGCCACTAGAACCTGCCAGGATGAGACAATCTACACCACGCTGCCATGCCTCTGATACCTGTGGAAATGCCCCCAAATCCAACCTAAAGCCCTCCCAATGCTCGTCTGTATGGCTGACTGGCTCCCAACAGTACCATGAGCCTGAGCAGAGCCTGGCTGTGCCGGGACATTGTGGATGAGAGCAGGAGAGGAGGGGGGAGGGGGAATCGAAAAAGAGCTGATAAGCAAGTTGACAATAAGCCTCGTGCTGGACAGATCCCAGTGTGGGAGGCCTGCCGGCATACAGAGCCTGAGCAGAGCCACCACTTCCCCCTGCTGCTATTTCAGTCCAGAAGATCATGGTTACACTCATCCAGGACAGAAGTCACTAGCGCCTACAAATATGGTAAGTGTGAGGGCATGGGACAGCGGACATAGCTGAGCCTGGGATGTGCGGCTGGGAGGAGGTTAGCTGAGCTAGCATCCTACTGAGGACAAGGACAGAAGGATGAGAGAGGAGGTGCTTCCGCGATGGGACAGGGACTCCGAGTGCAGCAAAACAACCTACAAACTGATTAGCCTTTCCCTGTGTGCCTTGCCTTGTTAGGTCGTGTATTTTTAGCGTCTCCATAATGCCCCTCAACTGTAGCTCTAGCTTCCAGGGCTAGATAATCAAATACTCAGGTTTCACTTTGGACTGCAAGCAATATGGCTGTGGAAGAGGAAGCAGAGTGCCAAGAGCTAGTAAGTGAACTTTTATAATGTCTTTTAGTGCACCACCACGCTTAGGATGCGTGCTCCTAATGTGTCTGAATGGAGCAATATGAGCTAGGGAGGGTCAGTGGATTTTTAGCATGATCAGAGTGCATGAGGACAGAAGGTTAAGTGTATGTATCGTTAATGGCATTTATGGGAATGAGGCATGACTGCAACACACTACTGCATTGGCGGATTGGGGTTGTGTTTCAAATACTGGCATTGCAGAGGAGTGTGATAGCGCAGATGAAAAGAAATTACAAGTACTTGGGTACGATGAAACAAGTTATGCTTTAGTTAACTCTTGAAATATCCTCTGGAGAGTTATGATGTGGAATAGCTGTATTTTGTGTCATAGTTGGTTTTAAATTTGTGCATTAATGGTGAGTAAAGTGCAGCATGGTATATTATGGGGCTTATGACCTTTAGGATGTGTACTCACAAACATTGTGTATTGGTTAACTTTGCACCAGTGCAGCGATGCATCCAATGGTCCTTGGTTAATGACAAAATAACAGTTTGCTAGTACTTGATTCTCTAATTCGCTGTTCACATCATGATCATGCATGTTATAGTTATCAGTTTATCCAGTTAACAATAAGTTAGCAGGTTTTATATGTTTATAATGTTGGTGCAACATTTTTACTTGTAGGCATATTAATCCTAACATTTCCAAAAATACCTGGGAATGTTTAGAGTCCTTCCCTCACTTTTTTTCTATCTTTTGAAGAACTTATTAACTTTCATAAGACAAAAAATGCAGCTTGTCATCTTACCAAGAAACCCCACAAAACCTTTCATCATCAAGACCTTCCTGTGTCGGAAATCATAAAAGGCTTTACTTCTGACAAGGAGCTGACACTGAAGACTCCTTCTAAAAAAGCTAAATAAACGTTTTCCTCACAGAAAACGATCACTACATTACACAGGTTTGGAATCTGTTAGTATGGAACACTCACTATACATTTCCTTGTGTAAGCTGCTATGATAGGAACAATAATGTATTAGAACGAACGAAACCTCTGATTTGCCTTGCAGCCAGCGCTTCTGTCCGAGCCGTGCTGTTATAAAAATCTAACACCTTCTGACCAATCAGACTTGAGATTTCACCAGCACAGTGAGATAACATAAAATAACATTGTTGCATTGTTTTGAAGACGTCTGCTGTATTAAAGGTTTGCTACACAGTGTTCATAAAATGTCTCAGTTATTCCAAGGCTAATGACATGGAAATGTTTGTCTTAACCTACATACATAATTGGTATCTGAAAATCAGAAAACCTGCCATACTGAGTATTGTTGAAACCAAAGGTTTTACTGCGAAAGTAAAATTTTTAGCTGAGTTGATGGCAATAATATTATTGTTGTAGTGCTGCCTTAGTGTTTCTTTAGTATATACAATTTTGGTATATTTATTATCCTCTAATATGATTAAAATTTAGATAGTTTGATCATAAGAAGATTGTTTTGTTTGCCATGTCTGAGAGACTACAGTTCAGTGTAGAAAATAATAATTTAACTAGAAGCTAACTACAGTACCAGTGAATAAATGGCAGTAGGAGCTACTTAACATCAGGTATACTCAGTTACGCTAAATAGTACCAACTACATCACTTGAGATGCGTCTTTGTTAGACACATTTTTTAGTTACGTTTTTTAGACACAAGTTTAGACATGCCTGACCATCACATCCATATGTGCTTTTTGAACATCCCATTTCAGATTTGCTATTACAATAACCTCCACTCTTCTGGGAAGGCCTTCCACTAGATATTTGAAGCGTGGCTGTGGGGATTTGCCCATTCAGCCACAAGAGCATTAGTGACGCCAGGTACTGCAGTTGGGCGAGGAGGCCTGGGTTGGGGTTTAGGTTGAGGTGTTCCACACCATCCTTGGTAAACCATGTCTTCAGGGACCTCGCTTTGTGCACAGGGTAATTGTCATGCTGGAACAGATTTGGGTCTCTTGTAATGCTACAGCATACAAAGACATCCTGTACAATCGTGTGCATCCAATTGTGTGGCAACAGTTTGGGGAAGAATCACATATGGGTGTGGTGATCAGGTGTCAGCATACTGTTGGCCATAGAGTACAGTATAATGTAGCTTATCTAAAGACTGTGTGATAAGAGCTGACTTGTAAGATTATTACTTGCCAGTGGTTTTATTGCCAATGGTTCCAATAAAATCATGTCAGATTATGCAATGAAGATTCTCTAACGAAAGACCTGCAATTAAAAAATACTACATTCTGCTTACTTCGTCAATCAGCGTGATCCAAAAAATGAGGTCGCATAAAAAGAGACATTCTTAAGCTTGAAGTAATAAGAATATTCTTATTGAGTGCAATAGCGCTAATTTGGCCAGCGGTGAGCGTGTCACATTACTGCCATCTCAACACCTTTTCTTTTACGATACACGATATTTGTCTGAGACAGCAAAATACAGGGTAAAGCCAGCATATGTGTGAGTAGAGATGGAGCTCCCGGATTCTCGAGCTATGTTCCATGAGCAAGTGCAGGCTCACTGTTATCTGAGTCTGCTGTGATTGTATGTGGTGTGTCAGTTAACAACTTTATCTCAGTGTTTAAGCTCCTTTCCGAAGTGGCCATTACTTAGGCAGCCATTCCTAAATAAAAAACAGCATGTGTGTGAGGCAGTGCTAAATGAAATATGTTGAACCTGTTCATAAATACTGGACCAACTTTTTAAAGCACCGAATTAGACATTATATGTGGATTTTCTAAATTATTTGGTAAACCTGTCAAGTGCTTAATAAACTGGCAACTCAGTATATAAGCCTACAGATCAGTGCTTTGAAAAGTTCTTTATGTATAATAAATAATACTAATATATTAATAATAATATAATTATACATGTATATCATAGAAAGCATTTCTACACAGTAACTCCAACTACACCAAGCTGGTTTGTTCGAATTCGTGCTAACCTCCAGTGGAATCAGGTTGCTTACATTTATCCTTGCCAGAAAGAAACTTAAATTTTTTACCATTGTAGTCTGATGAAGTGTCAGTAGACCTACATCATGCACATTACACAATATTTATGATTATACATACCTGAAACTATATATATATATATATATATATATATATATATATATATATATATATATATATATATATATATATATATGTATATTGCCAAAAAAGCAACATGACTTGTTTTTAGAATCCATACATTAGCCTTGTAATAATCATTATTCCCGTATGCAGGCTTTACAGTAGATGAGAAGTGCAACACAGTATATCTGTTATGTTATTGTCTCTTATGTCCTTATGTGGCTCATTAGGAGCAAAATCAATACACCATTTGAGTGTTTGGGGCCGAGAAGAGTGAATTTGGCCATAGCAGAAAAGATCTTTAGATGCATACGCTTAGTCTTTACCCTCTCTAAAGAATAAGAATGAGCCTAGTCATAGAGAGAGAGAGATAGAGAGTGAGCGAGAGAGAAAGAAAGAAAGAGAGGCAATATGTTAGATTTAAGGGAGAACACCCACACACTGCAGAGGACTAACCTTCACTGTACAACGCATGGACGAAAAGGAATGATGTAGGACTGAACAGTGTTTGATTAATACATTTGAGCATAAATTAATATATATTTAAGCTTTAAATTAGACCGTTTGAATGCTTTTAAATTATAGCATGAATTTTAACCATATTTATTTCTGCTATATTTATGTCCAAGTATAGAATTGGAAAACATGCTTTTATTTCCAAAGGCAAACAAAACAAAGGCATTGTTCCATATTAACTAACATATTAATACATAGCAATAGTTGGGTTAATATGTTAGCGCTTGAGTCGCATGGTGCAAAGTGTCGTAGTGTGTGTTCATGTGTGAATGGGTGTGTCGGAAATCTTTACTCTGTTACAGCACTGCAGCAACAACGGACCCCCCCCCACCCTCTCTTTCTGTGTGTGTGTGTGTGTGTATGCTGACTCGCTTGTTTGTCTGGCTTTTGGCAGGCCACACCTTCACAGTCCCGACCCTTGTGGATGCTCTTTGTACATCAATGGAAAGAATGTTCCCAATGCAGAAACACTGGGCTTCGAGCATCGACTGCACTCACAAAAACACACTCTGAGCTCGCCGTTCTCTTGCCAAAGGACACACATGCACTGCTGCAGTTGTTTATCTAATTCCTGTCATTTTTTTACCTTCCCAAAATGGCAGTAATGAAGGGAGGATAAGCCTTTTATCCTCACTTACATTTTGTTAGTAAAATAGTAATTAATACCATTTTAAAATGTCAGACTGCAATACGGAAAGCTTCGAATTCAGCTCGTATGGATAGAAAATGCTGTGTAATGATATACTGGTGTGATGGTATAGCATTAAAAACAACAAGTATAAGTTATATTTTATATTTTTATATTTTATAAGTAGATGTTAAGAATAAACCACTATGGGATGTGCTGTTTAGGAAAATAATTAATGCCAGAGTAGTGTTTTGCAGATCTACATAAAGTGGAGTTACCACCCTGTAATTGATTAATGTGTTATTTCTCAATTTGCCAATGAGTACAATTTTATTAATTAAAGAAAGACACATTATACTTTCTAACAGCTAATAGTTTAGTGTTGTCAAACAGTTCCTGTTGTCACTTACATCATAGCAGCTTTAAACAGTCGTACCCTCACCAGCCTTTCTATTTTATCTTGAAGACAAAAAAATGCTACTTAATTGATCCTCGTGTGTCAGAAAACGTAAAGTTACAGCTTTACCTCTGACCGTTACAAAGTGCTGACACTGGAGCACTAAAAAACATCTCCTTACAGAAAACTTCAACATATCATCAATTATAGACAGTATTTAAATCCGTTTATGTGGAGCGGCCACCATACAAGTCCTTGTGTAAATTGTTAGTACAGAAATGATCATGTATTACAAACAGCACATTAATATAAACCTGTGATTTGCCTTGCAGCTGGCATTACTGTCAGAGCTGCTGTTATAGAAAATGAATCAACATCTGACCAACTCAACAGCGCTGTGGTAGAAATGTATATAACAGTCACAGGCATTGGTGAACCAGATGTGTATCAAGGCACTTCATTGAGGGAAAATGAAGACACTAGCCAGACTCAGATAATGTTTTTACATGTGATAAGAGAATGCCAAAGCTCACAGCTGAAATGTTAACCAAAGACTTTCTGCCTTTTGATTGAGGGCACAAACACTTTCATCACCAGAAACATTATCATTACAGCAAGCATTACATAGAACTGGGCAAGCACACTGGAGCTTTAATGTTCTCGGTGGGCTAGTTAATGCATTTCTGATTTGTCCACCTCAAATATACACATTTGTACCCCAGTGCAGTTGAATGCTCAAAACTGATTGGTCATTATACAGCAAGTGTGCATTATTTTCATATAACAGCACGAGTAGGTCTGGCTGTAGTGAATGATATGTTTATATTAATGTGCTTGTTCTACAACATTATTGTTTCGATAGCAACTGCTCATACACAGGGACTTGTACGGCAGATGGTCTAAAATAAAGTCTAATAATAATTTAAAAACAGGTCGTTGTTTAACAAAGTAATTCTTATAATCATTGATGTGATGAAGTTTTTTTGTTAGGAGAGATTTATTTCACATTTACGGAGGGAGTCTCGGTTGTAAGCACTCAGGTTACGCTTTCTTTTTTCTGCATTTTCACGGTAAAATGACAGGCTGCCCCTGTGTGTGTGTGTGTGTGTGTGTGTGTGTGTGTGTGTGTGAGAATGTGTGTGAGAATGTGAGTGAGACAGAGAGAGTGATCGGATTGAGCGAGAGAGGGAGAAAGTCTGGTGAAAAATGTTTATCGCTGCTGCTGTTTAGAACAAGAACTAACTTGTCTCTCGGACGTTCCACAACATTAAATCTAACTATAAATCATTAAAACACAGAATTAAACATTGTAATTGTTGGCAAATTGCTGTGGTATAAGCAGAATAACACACTCCAGACCATGCTGTCATACAAAAATAATGCACTTGGGAGGGTAGCGGCACTCAGCTTGCACCATGTGCTACATCACACCACCCCGGCCTGCATTATTTTCGTATACCAGCAGGTCTGTTGTGTGTTATTTCTTTTGTATACAGTATAATCAGATGTTCCTGTTTGCACATGCCGGGTTTAATGGAATTAACCATTTAGGGCCATTTATAGATCCAGAAACTTAAGCGCTGAACCACCACTGCCACTGTTTTAAAAAGATGTGTGAGAGAATCAGGAAAGAACAAATAATCTTAGACCATAGACCATGCACTGTTGGGACACATGTTCATTCTTCACATTGGGCTTCTATTACACATTTCACAATGTTAACATTATTGTAGCTGTCAAGAACAGCAAGATTGTACTGGTAAACATGAGGCTGAGTCACATATCACATATTCATGTTTTGGTGAATTCTTTTATTCACGTGAGCCAGAACACAGTCTAAGCTAAAATGAAACAGCGTTTTCTGGCAGATCTTGAATTTGAACTCACAACATTGTAGTCTGTAGTACAGATCTTTACCTGCAAGGCTGATACACAAACTAGACTTGTCCTGATGCAATATGAGCATCATCTTCCACTAATGCACTGGACTGTAGCAGCCTGGAAAGTCTTGTATTTTTTCTACACAGTGTGGGTGTGGGCTCATCTGTGCTAGCTGCAGTGCATTTGCTTATCTTATTGCAGTGGAAATCCCCTTGTAAAAACCCAGAAATATTTCCTTCCATCCCATTCTTTCAACAGTGACATTTCTACAGTACTCTGCTTCCATTGCTTCTCTCGCATAAATCTTCCAGCTCTCACTGCTCCAGTTTATTACAAATGTCAGGCAGCCTATTTAACAAGCACCAGAGGGCCTGTGGAAGTAAACTGAGTGCAGTATCATATATGGAAAACCTATGACATCACCATATACAAACCTATCTGTATATATTTATGTTATTTCTGCATTTATTCTTTATTACATCAACACACAATGGCAGACATCTTGTTATCCGTTAATCAAATAATATGAGTAAACGTTGGAATTAAATACATACAATGTACACAGCAATCTCTCACTTCCATGCATTTTGGTACATCAAGATTTTTGGCTCATGTACATGAGTTTACTGTATGTGTTTCTGTATTAGAAATTAAGTTTTCTAAGTTGGTGTGTTATCTGTGTTTTGCAGACTGACACCAATGCCAGTTATCTGCGAGCGGCCCGGGCTGGAAACCTGGAGAAAGCCCTCGATTACCTGAAGTCCGGGGTCGAGATCAACATCTGCAACCAGGTCAGTTAGACTTTGCTTACGCAATTCAAACAGTGCCGAAGTTTGACATACAGTATGACACAGAATTTGGCATCAAACTTAGGTTAGTCACTAGCTGAGTATTTGTGTTCACAGAATAGACAAATGTGTACCTGCTTATTAAGTCATTTTATTTCTACATATATGTAAATTAGTATATATTTCTGAACTAACAGTCATAGCTAGTAAGAGTAAGAGTAAGATATTCCTTTATTTGTCCCGCAGTGGGGAAATTGCATTTAGCAACAGCAGGGGTACAGTACAGAAAGAGTATGCACACAAGAACAAGGTAGATTAAAAACTATTCTGTACATACATACAAACAACTATTCTGTACATAGAGGAACAAACCTCAGTGTCTTATAGTTTAGGATGCATGTGCAATTCAGAAGCCCACAAAACAGTACCCAGATATGAATTGGACATACAGTACTGCACAAAAGTCTTAGACACCCTTTTTCTAAGCAGAGGTTTTGTTACAGATGTTTATGACTTATGCATTTCCAACACATGTTTTCCAACAAAAAATTAAACATTACAGAATGTTGTATGTCAGTAAAGAAAGCAACAAATTGCATAAGAGATCACTTTTCCGAAGAAAAAAAAAAAAAGATGAACACTGCTGGGTTTTGCTGCAAAAACAGAAGTGTAACAGTAAAAAAGTCTCCAGAAGAACTGTGGCAGGTTCTCCAAGATGCTCAGTAAAACTTACTACCCAATTTTCTTAGAAAACTTATAAGAAACTTATAAAAACTTATAACTTATGCACAAACGTTTAAAAAAAAATAAAGCAATGGGTTATCACACCAAATATTGTTGTTTTTTAACAGTTTATTAGTGTTTACTGCTCTTTATAGTATGGTTCTATGTAGAAAGATTTAATTTCATTATTTTTGAAGGCATCTTTGCTTTACAGCATTTCTTTGCGTGTGCCCAAGACTTTTGCACACCACTGTATGTGCAACGTCTCTTTATTCAGATGTTGGCGAAAATTTGCAGTATGGGGTAGAGAGGCAAATCCCCACTCGGGCTAAGGTCAAAACTGGTCAAAAACCAGACAACACAAAGTTAGACTTGTATTGATTCATTTGTCTTGGTTTAGAGTGTTTTGTCTGAAGACAAATTTTCAGCCAAAATAAACTGACTGATGTGGTGAGCAGATATCCCAGATTCAAGAGATCAGTCATTTAGAATAAAACCAGTTAGTTCTGACATAAATGTTAGGACCTGAATTTGAGAATGGCTGTCCTCAGAAACTACTGTAGTGTAGTTCTAAACAGTTGATATAGTTTCAAACAGGAGCCAGAAGCAGTTAGGCAAAAGTCTCCAGTCTCTGATAGGCTCCTTTAGAAATTAAAAAAAAAACAAAAAAACATTGCCATGAAGCCATGATGGCATAATAAAAAAAAAGTTAACATTGAGAAAGAAATCTATTTCTGACATGTATAACTTGCCATGCAGAAGTTGATTGTGTCTTTGAGTTTAGCCTCAAATCTCTAGTTTAACTAGCTACAATAGTGAGTTGAACATGTCACTACTGTTCTAAATCAGTAGCGTATAATTACGTGAACTATTGTATACCACGGCACAGTTGAGTTTGATTCTGATTAGACAGAAGGTGTTAATTAAAATTTTAACAGTACAGCTCTGACAGTAGTTCCAGCTGTTGTATAAATTAATGTGCTTGTTCTAATATGTTATATATGTTTCTAAAGCTTTCTGTGAGATGTTTGTTTAGCATTTTTGGAAGGAGTCTCCAGTGCCAGTGCTTTGTAACAGTCAGTAAGTTTTCAGACACAGGAAAATCTTCAGGAAAGTAACTAGAGACAGATAAAACATAGGAAGTGTCATTCTTAATAAAAATTAATAAAAATCTAATTATTGGAAAATTGCTTTGCTATAAGAGGACTAAACACTTCAGGATGTTCTGTTATGAAAATAATCAACTTCACACCATGACACCACCTCGTCACTGATTATTTTCCTATAACAGCACATCTCGAACAATATGCCTTTATTGTCTTTATATTCTTGGTTCTGTCTTTTGAAACTCACTGTGATCATCTTTCAGATCGTAAAGTGATAATAACAGACATATCAGATAGTAACAAATAGTGTGCATAGAAATAAGATGTCTGATCAGATTTTTAGGTTTTATATCATCTAGCTAAATTCTTTCCATAAGGTATAGTGCTTCTTCTTCAGATTAGTAATTACATTTAGGATGTTTTGCACCACAGAGTATGAGTACAGCTTTGCTATACAAGATTTCAGCACATGGAAATTTAATTTCAATGCACCAGCTTTTTACAACATCAACTATTTTTTTGTTTCACTGGGATTAAAACACAAGCAGAACACAGAATTTGTATTTGTTCAAACATATAAATAGAAAGACATGGGAAACAATGTGCTATGAAGTATGACTAAGAAACGAAGAACCATAGTTATGAGGAACTATGTGTCAGCAGTGATCTAAAGATGTGATTAGTGTTGCCCTGAAGCAAGAGAAAACCAGAATGCAGAAAACAAAGAAGAAGACTCTATGATAACAGCATAATTGCTGACCATGACACCATATGTGCTTGTTGAACTATTCCAATCTGTGAATTATTCCAATATGGAGTTGTTCTCCCTTTGCTGTTATAATAACCTCCACACTTCTGGGAAGACTTTCCATTACATTTTGGAGCATGGCTGTTGGGATTTGTGCTCATTCAGACACAAGAGCTTTAGTGAGGTCAGGCGCTGATGTCAGGTGAGGGGCGCAGTCAGTGTTCCAGTTCATCCCAAAAGTGTTCAGTGAGGTTGCAGGTCACTCAAGTTCTTCCAGTCCAACATTGGCAAACCATGTCTTCATGGAGCTCACTTTGTGCACAGGGGCATTGTCATGGTCAGGTTTAGACCACTTAGTTCCAGTGAAGGAAAATTGTAATGCTACAGCACACAAAGACATTCTACACAATTATGTGCCACCAACTTTGTGTCAAATGTTTGTGGAAAGTCAGGCATCCACATACTTTTGGCCGAAGGTTTTTTAAAACCCTTTTTTTAAAGTCTTTCGCCCCCAGAAACACTGGAAAACCCACAAAAAATATCAGTTTAAGTAGAAAAGCCAGCACTGTCACATGGTGTGTGAATTCTGACTCTGACAGTTCCTCAACCTCTGCTACATCACTCCAGTTCATAACTGGTGCCCGGAGTATTTTCTGACGAATTTAGTTGGTTTTATTTCCCAAAATATAAACAAACTCATGGGCACTTATGAGGATGAAGGAATGAACACTGTTAAGGCTTTGCGCAGTGCCACATGTTCATGTTACCATGGTTACTGTGTGTTGCACAAGCTTCTTATCTGACCGCTCGCTCAAGCCTGTGTGAAAGTGAGAGGTTTTTAAAATTGAAACGCTAACTTGTAATATCAAAACCGTTTAGTGTTAGTACTCAATAATGGTCTAGTATAGTACATTAGTATGCAATTTGAGACACAACACTGGTTTGTTTAGTGAGAGTAGATGGACTACTTTGTTCAGCATTCAAAATATGTTTTTAGCAGTGCACATTCTAGAGGCTCACCTTCTTGTATCTTTCTCTGTGCACGCAGAATGGCCTGAACGCTCTTCATCTCGCCTCCAAGGAGGGCCATGTAGAGATGGTGGCACAGCTTATTAAACTCGGAGCCACTGTGGACGCGGCAACAAAGGTAGGCACAAAGGGTGCTCTGGAAATTCCACTTCCCACTGATAAACACACATACACAAGCCATATATTACAATGAGAGCATTTATTACTGGAGACCAGAGTAATGAGTTCAGCTGTCTGTGGCTTTGCTGCCTCGGCAAATTTCCAAAGTCAAGGTTATGGACAGTTTTCAAGAGATGTAGAGGCCACTTTTAAGCAGCGGAAATAGTCTCTCAATAAAACTCTTTCCACAACAATGATATTGCACGGGCTGCCAAAATCCTGTGGCTTAATTCCACATTTGTAAATAAACACTGGCCAGTACTCTCATTTCTCAAACGGACCGAATGCAAGCAGAACACAGCAGTTTTATTACACTGATATATTAGCACATAAGAGTCCAACAGTCTGAATTTACTACCACAAACTGCTTTTATTTGATCATTTATCAAAAACTAATTTTCCTTCTAACATACAAAGCAAATTAATATTTAAGATGAATTTCTTAGCTGATTGAGGAACCTGAATGGCCTGGTCACATACCATTTGCTTCTTTTTCTCAAACTGTTGTGCCACCATTTATTCTAAAGCATGTATACACCAAACACACAGCATTAGTTTTTGTCTCTTAAGATCCTATACCTGATACTAGTTCAGTTAACATTGCCCTTTATGCATTACAAAGGAACATTAAGGAACTGAAGACACTAATGCATGAGAAGGATTCACTGACAATAAACTATTGAACAAAGACAAAAGCCCTCTCAGCACAATAGCCCAAACAAGTGCTTGAAATTTTTTAGAAAAGTCGGGTGTCATGATAAGGAAGTGAGTAGTGTTGCTGCCTCACAGCTCCAGGGTCCCTTGTTCAATCCTGAGTTTTGGTTGCTACCTGTCTGTGTGGAGTTTCACATGTTATCGCTATGTCCATGTGAGTTTTCTCTGGGATTTCTGGCTTGTTCCCAGTAGGTGGATTAGCTGCTCCAAATTGCCCCTAGGTGTGAATGTGTGTGAGCCTGGTGTCCTTCGATGGACTAGCATCCCTTCCAGGATATAGTATTCCCACCTCACACCCAGTGTTCTTGGGATAGGCTCTGGATCCACCGCAACCTTTAGCAGAATAAAGCGGTTGCTGAAGATGAATGAAGATGAAGATAACTTTTATAATGCGAAAACAAAGGACATAGACAGCTAGAAGTCTAAAAAAAAATAGGGGTTCATTAAGGGTTCTTTAAAGGGGTTCTAATTGGATCCTTTTGTGAAAGGGAAAAAGGGGATTTGACAGACACTTCCCTCAGAGTTCCCTCAGAAAGACAAGGCAAAGAACTCATTAGGGTCGAAGATTGAACCTTTTTCAGAGTTTAATGAGTAGGATTTGATTGCAGTTCAGGAAAGGAGGAGCTAGTCTGAGTGTGTCAGATAGGTAGGACAGAAATAAATTAAGTGCCAAAAATGTGTAACTGTTCATACAGCTTTCAGTAAGTAATCTCTAACTTGAGATTCTATGTTAGTTAAGAATCAAGTCATCTGTTTTCCACCAGAAATATAGTTTGCTAAAGTTTTACTAGATTTTCATAGCGAATGAAATGAACCTCGGCTTGGTAGTGGACTCTTTTGGAGCCTGATGTACACTCATCATGGTAATAACTTTAATATAGGACTTTATTCAATCCAATGTTAGATGTGGGAAGCAATGGAAGTTTATGAGAAATGACAGCACTGGGAGGCTGTTCCTGGCTGAGTGGCTACTAGGAGGTGTAGAAAGTATTAAACATTTAGCTCATGTGTTTGTGCCCACAGAAAGGAAACACGGCTCTGCACATCGCCTCCCTCGCTGGTCAGACTGAAGTGGTCAGAGAGCTGGTGAATAATGGAGCCAATGTCAATGCGCAGTCTCAGGTAAGAGCACGATGCAAAAGAGGAAACTGAACCAGCATGGATCGTTTTCTTCCACAGACAGGATTTTTCCTTCAGAAACTCTACTTCTTATAAAGTATTTCTCCTTTAGAGGTTTTTCCTTTAATGAATGCACTTCCCATTAAGCTTTTGCCTGTATTTATATATTTTTTACATATAGAGATATATAGATATTTTTTCTTTTTCAAGTATACATTCCTAAGATTTGTGTAGTGCAAAGGATTATTTTTTATTCCGCAAGTGCACTTCCTATAGAGGCTTTTTATTTAGCAATACACTTTCTATAGATGTTTTGCCTGTAGCACTTCCTGTAGAGTTTCCTTCAGCAACTGCACTTCCTATAGATATGTTCCCTTCATGAAGTGCATTTCCTATAGAGTTGTTTTTCCTTTAGCAAGTGCATTTCCTGTAGAGGATTTTTCTTTAGAAAGTGCACTTCTGATAGCAGTGCTTCCTTTAACAAGTGCACTTCTGGTAGAGATGCTTCCTTAAACAAGTGCACTTCTGGTAGAGATGCTTCCTTAAACAAGTGCATTTCCTGTAGATGATTTTTCTTTAGAAAGTGCACTTCCTGTAGTAGTGCTTCCTTTAACAAGTGCACTTCCTGTAGAGGTTTTCCTGGTGCAAGTAACCTTTCTACAAATGTTTTCCTTTATTTCTTGAAGATGATTTTGCAAGGGCACTTCCTACAGATGTTTTACTTTTAGCAAGTGCACTTCCTGTAGAGGGGATTCTTTCAACAAGTGCATTTTCTATAGAGTCAATTTTTTTCTTTTAGCAAGTACAGCAGAGGTGTTTCCTTCAACAACTGCACTTCCTACAGACTACTTAATTTCCCATAGAAATTTTTTCCTTTAACGAGTGCAATTCCCATCAAGGTTGTTTTTTCCCCTTTAACAGTTGCACTACCTTTACATATATTTTTTCGTTAGCAAATAGATTTCTGACTTCCTTTATCAGGTACTGTAGAGGTGTTTCCTATAAAGATTTTTCCTTTAACTGTGTAAACATCCTTATGCACAACAAACAGTCAAAAACAAATGAATGCCAGTAAATAAGTAAGTAAGTAATAAGGTACCATGTGATGTTTTAACACACACTCACATACACACACTGATTCTCTTTCTCTCCATGCTGGGCTGGGCCATATCACTAGCTGCATTGCTACGTGGTTGGCATGGTTAATGAGTGCTTGGTGTGTAACACTGACAGCTTGGCCTTAAATGACTTGGTGTGACTGCAGAGCAGCTGACGGATCTCCCAAGGCAGTGTGACGTTCCGAAGTGTCCAGCAGCCTCATTTTTTATAAGGAGAAATTACTGGAAATGTTCCCAAAGAATGATCTCTCTTCCCCCCCCCGTCCAATCTGAGCACACACACACACACACACACACACACACACACACACACACACACAGACTTATTCATCTGTGAGAGGTGATCATCTCAGGAGAGGAATATACTGAAGCAGTATAAACAGCAGCACTCCTATACTGAAGAGTTATTAAGTTTAAGTCAAGGTCATTGATTTTAACTTATTCAGCAACTGACTGTAAAGATCTTAACATTGTATAAACTACAACAGGGTGTTACGTTGAAATATTCTGAACCAGCTACACCAGAGTCAGAGTCTCCGCACTGTTGCTTGTGTTGAATATTAATGATCTAATAAAGCCTATGCTTCTGTTTATGTGTGTATATGGAAAGTTAAAAAGATGAAACCAATTAAAGTGAGATGTGACTGTGTGTTTTTCTAGAACGGCTTCACGCCACTGTACATGGCTGCGCAGGAGAACCATCTGGACGTGGTCCGCTATCTGCTGGACAACGGCTCCAGCCAGAGCATCGCCACAGAGGTATATACAGTACACATGGATTCACACTCACACACAGATTCACACACACACACACACACACACACACACACACACACACACAAACATGTGTACCTGCAGACATCTACACACATGTCCTCTCACCAGCACAGTTGGGAATATGGAGTCAAGAACAGTTGATTTTCCAAAATATTCAATGTTAGAAAGATTTAGGAAAGTAATATATAGACAAATAATAGGCTTTTCAGATAAAAACGTCATCGAGGCTGGATTTACCAACACAAATAACACAAACAAGTGAGAGCCTTTTCTGCAGAAAAGCTAAATATGCCACTTGAAGTGGTTTAACTGTTGCTTGCATAAGGAATAAATAATCAAGGGCATGTGGAAGTTGATTATTTCCAATAACAGCACATCTGAAGTGCTTTATTCATCTTTATACCACAGCAAATTCCCAACTGATACATTTTATTTATTAAAGAATGACGCATCATACTTTTCCTCAGTTTTTTACAATTAATGTCGTGGCACGTCCACAAAACGACTTAGTTCCTGTTATCACTTACATCACAGCAGCTATAAATAGTTGTTCCTTCACCCTGCTCTCTTTTTTCCTTTCTGAAAAAATTCACCTTGCCAAGAAACCATAATGTCAGCATTACTTCTGACTGTTGCAAAGCGCTGACACTGGAGACTCCTTCCATGAATGCTAAATAAACATTGCCTCACAGGAAACTTCTTCGTTTCAAAAATTACACTTGTTTTTCAATCCTTTTATGTGGCGCATTCACCGTGCAAGTCTCTGTGTATGTAGTTACTATAGAAACAAAAACATATTAGAAGAAGCGCATTAATATAAACCTGTGATTTGCAGAGTTGTTAAAAAATTAAGACCTCATGACCAATGATATTTGAAAACTGAACAGTGCTGTGGTAAATCTGAATCTCCATATTGCTTTAAGCTTGTGTGATCATACACAACAGAAGTAAAAGCAACAGGATCTTCTCGTTGCTGTTGTGTCATCAGTCAGATACGAGAACCTTAAACCAACTGACCTTGCAGTTATTTCCACACAAGGGTAATGTTTAAAGGGTAAGGTTATAAGACTATTTGTGCAGCGAGGGTGTTGAATGTCATGCTGTGTGTGTGTGTGTGTGTGTGTGTGTGTGTGTGTTTATACGTAGTTGGGAACCAAATGCCCCAACAAGTATAGGAGTATCTGTACAGTTTTGACAATGTGGGGACAATTGGACTCATTTCCCTATGTAGAAAATGGCTTTTGTACAAAAATAGCAGGTTTTTTTATACAGAAACTGCAGCTTTTGTTTAAAAAAAGGTTTCCTTTTGGTTGCTGAGTTTAAGTTAGGGTTAGATTTAGGTCTAGGCATGGCATTAATAATAACTGCATTAATAATTATGTCTATGTAAGGTCCTTACAAGGATAGTAAGACAAACGTGTGTGTGTGTGTGTGGGGGTGTGCGTGTGTGTGTCCCTGAAGGTTGAGAGTGCTTAAGGATGTATTAGCCATTTCCACACTGTCATCACCAACACACTCAAACCCAACACATTACGCAGATGAGTTGCTTGAAGTGTTTGAAGTACTTCACAAGAATTAATAATTCATATTGAGCAAGAAATAGGTTTAAGAAGTGGGAAAAAAGACTGCATTCTGATTGTTTAAAATTAGAAGTTGAATTAGGAGTTGGTTACATAGCACCTTGTTATCTAGAGAAAAAACTTCTGGATTAAAGTTTGGATGGTTTATAAGTGGTCTTTGAAATATTAAATTCAAATATTAGTAATGTAATAATAATAATAATAATAATAATAATAATAATAGTAATTATATATTTTATTTATATAGCTCTTTTTAATAACCAAAAATATTATGTATGATTATTATTATGCAAGATTTAAGTATTAGTCTAAAGTACTGCCCATGCTCTTCTGCTTGTGTGTGTCATGGTGTATATGTGTGTTTGCATGTGTGTGTGTGTGTGTGTGTGTAGGATGGCTTCACTCCGTTGGCTGTAGCACTGCAGCAGGGTCATGATCAGGTGGTCTCTCTGCTCCTGGAGAACGACACTAAAGGGAAAGTACGTCTTCCTGCGCTCCATATCGCCGCCCGCAAAGATGACACCAAAGCTGCGGCTCTGCTGCTCCAGAACGACCACAATGCTGACGTAGAATCTAAGGTGACCTTCACATGCCCGCCACCATCACACACTCAATGCTTATCATGTGTCCTTAGAACTTGATGGTGCTTCACATCTCTTTTTAGCATTTCCCAAATGTGTAATAATTATTATAATTATTATAAACGATTATGTATGTAATATCTAAAGATCTAGAAGAATACAAAACACTGTCTTTATTCCAATAGGAATTTAGCCTTGCTGTAGACACCAGCACTAGAGGAAGCATCTCCAGTGCTGTTTGTAGCTCACAGATTCTTCATGCACCATCCAGTTGAGCTCTTGTGGCGTTTTGTGGCGTGGTGTGGTTGTGTTTTGTTTTGGTCTGTTTTTCTTGTTTTTGTGACTCTCCCTCACCATGAAGCAGCTTTCATCGGTACCATTGTGAGTCTGTGATACACTAACCGTGCCGTTCTCTCCCCCTTTCTCGGGCCCATGGGTATGCGCTGCCGTAGATGATGGTGAATAGAACCACAGAGGTATATGTGCAGCGACTTTATGCCCTTCTCCTGCTCGCGCCTGGCTGCTTCCTGTTAATGCATCACCCTTTCCCTCTCTGTGTGCTTCGCTTTTCCTCATTTATTTGGGCCAGTTGCAGTAGACCCATAGCACAGTAGACTCGTAGCACTGCGGGGGGCAAAAAAACGGAAGGGTGGTATGGAGAGGAAAACCACAGTTGACGCTAAGGAGGTTTGGGGTTGATGGGGAAGTCACTGGATAGTTGATAGAACTGGGGATGTGGCTAGTATTATCAAAGTTTAGGATTTGGCACATTTGTTGAGTAATTGTTGAGGTATATATATATGAAATATCAGCTTTTCTTTTTTAAGACTATTCTGAAATTCAGCTCTCGAATTGTAAAAAATGGTTGCATCAAATAGAATAGGTCCAGTTCTCAGAACTCATAACACTAAGCTCCTACTCCACAGGCTTGTCCAGGGTCCAAATTAAAGACAATCAATATCTCCCACTCGCTCTCTCTTTTTCTCTCCAGTCATCTGATTTTTCTGATGCTATAATTTGTCTTCTTTTGTTCCATTTCTAGGCACTAAGGTCCCAGTTATTAGTTACCCACAAAATAGGTCACTTTGTAGGTATACAGTTACTGACTATAGTCTTTCTGGTGCTATACATGTTTCTCAGAGACCCTCCTCCCCATGCAGACTTGTACTACTGCAGGACACACTACCATGTCTGGGTCACTGCCACGCTGAAGATGGTCCAAAACCAAAATAATATCTGGTTGGCAGTGTCCTGTATAGCAAATGGAGGCTGAAAAATTGTGCATAGCAATAGATGGGCTATGGTCTGTAATTGTGTACCTAATTAAGTTGCAAGCAAGCAGATCAAGTCCTCAACTAAGTGACATGAAGAGTTATTGTGTTGCTATTAAACGGTGTGAGAACATAGGCTGGACTTAGGTAAGACTCTTGGGCAAGAGTTAAATAGTACAGAGGAGATACATGGGAGTTTAGATGGGAAGTGGAGCTTCAGATGTGGTCTTTCTCCGAAACATCAGTTATTTCATAAATTCATTAGCGTATGGTATATACTGCACTTAGTTACCCTAATACACATGTCTGACTCACCAGATCATTAACTTTTAACTCCCTACTGCTCACTAACCCCACTGAAAAATCCTCCAAATCAAAGAAGCTCACAGATTTACTGCACTATCCTAACGCTTGCTGTTTTTTCCAGATGATGTAATACTGAATGAGTTATGATGCTCTGCAAAACTCACACAATTTACTAAACTTTTGTTAAATTTTTAGCAATTCATGTAATCTTGGGTTATAGACTTGGAGACTGTTAAAAAGATACTGGGTATTTGTCATTAGATTTATTTAATAAGATGCCTGCGTTCTTGGCATGTAAGTAATATTTATTAGATGCCACGTAGGTGCCATGCATTGTAGACTCACATGCATGTTTGCAAAGCAGTCTCCAGACGCATGGAGCTAGGATTCCCCAACAGCTTTAGTAAATTTTCTTTGATGCTGGTGTTCGGTAACGCTCGAGATCTGAAGCCTGGAAGGAGTAAATGTCCTTCATTGGCAACCCACACCCCTTATAGATAATCGATAGCTGCATTGGCATTAGGCCAGACATCAGACATTTCATTGTCTAGATCTGAATTCATAATGAGTAGCTTCTTACTTTTTGGGTGGTGTGGAGGGTTTTTTTGAAGGACATGCAGCTTCTCCTGGCTCAGTGTATCTGTGAAAGGCTGGCTGAACTTTGCCTGGCTTTGTCTGGTCCTCTGCTGTTTGGGGGTTTGGGGAGGTATGTGTGTTTGAAATCTTGACCCGTGTGTTTTCACTCTGACCCCTACAGAGTGGCTTCACCCCGCTGCACATTGCTGCACATTATGGCAACATCAACGTAGCTACACTGCTCCTCAACCGTGGTGCCGCTGTGGACTTCAGAGCCAGGGTAAGACCTCATTACATCAAATTTAGTGTCATTCTGCATAGGATAAATTGGATCAATAACAGAAGTATGCATCTACCCACCCATCAAGTCTACCTTTGTACCTAGGTATGTACCTCCTATCTACCCACCCAACCAAGTTATTCAACCACCTACTTGTCTATCTATTTATATAGGACCAATAATGGAATTAACTACCCACCCAACAACCGACCTGAACATACCTATCTAACCAATTAGCCTACTCAACCATCTACATACCTATTTATCTATGTACATATCTACACACTCAACCACCTTACAATCTACCCGATTTTACTGTCGTTATGCATAGGTATTGCAAAGGAAGTATCTTTCCATCCATCAACCCTACCTACAGATCTCTGTACTCACCTATTTATCAATCTACCCACCCAACCAACCTACCCAACCAGCCTACCCTGCTAACGTACCCAACCACTTACCTACGTATATATACACATGTCCAAAAACATCTGGACACCTGACCATGTCATGTGGGTCTTCCCCAAACTATTGCCACAAAGTTGAAAGCACAAACTTGTCTAGAATGTCTTTGTATTCTGTAGCTTTCGGATTTCCCTTAACTGGAACTCAGGAGCCCAGACCTGATCCAGGATTACAATGCCCCTGTGCACAAAGCAAGCTCCATAAAGACATGGTTTGCCAACATTGGAGTGGAAGAACTTGAGTGGCCTGCACAGAGCCCTGACCTCAACCCCACTGAACACCACTGAGATGAACCGGATCACCAAATGTTCATCTGAGCTTCTCGCCCGAGATCAGCGCCCAACCTCAGTAATGCTTTTGTGGCTGAATGGACATAAATCCCCATAGTCAGTTATTCCAAAATCTAGTGGAAATCCTTCCCAAAATTATGGAGGCTGTTGTCGCAGCAAAGAGGGGACTAATTTTGGAGTGTATGGGTGTGATGGTGAAGTCTCCATGTACTTTTGACCATACAATGTACTTACCCAACCAACCTACCCTATCACCTACCTACCTATCTCCCCAACTATCTCTGCCCACACAACCACCCAACCAACCTACCTAGCCATCTACCTCTCTACCCACCTGACCAACCTACTCACCTATATACCTACCTTCATTCCCAGAGACTCCGCTGGGCATCAAAGACTAGAAAGCAACTGTGCCACAGAATCTAAACCGAGATCTGTCTTTGTCCTCTCTCAACCTAAGATACCCTTGTCTCGTGGTGTATATCTTTAAATGATGTTCAAACTGGGTGTGAGGCAGACATACCCTGTGTGCAGTATATGTGTAATGTACATGTATAATGTGCACGTTACACATGTACAGCACATGTGCAATGTATACACCCCCGTGAACGCTACATGTATATTTGTGCATTGGTACTTGACGATGCAGGTATCAGTGAGACAATAGCACTACTTATGGGGAAACCTTTAAGGCAAATCGTATATATGTCCATATATATATATATATATATATATATATATATATATATATATATATATATATATATATATACATACATATATATATACATACATATATGTGTGTGTGTGCGTGTATATGTATATATATATATATATATATATATATATATATATATATATGTGTGTGTGTGTGTGTGTGTGTATTTATATATATATAGATAAATATACATACATACATACACACACACACAGGCACACTCACACAGCTGCATAGAGGAAATATGACCTCATAGGTTTGAGTGGAATCTAAAGCTTGAAGTGTAGTGTACACAAGGTCATGTTTAGACTGCAGGAAGGAGTAAACATAGCATATGGCCATTTACTGAAATGAACATGTGGACCAGAATAGAGGCCGAAAAGTTCAGATTACAAGTGACTGTGTACCATTCTGACTTCAAAGGAAAGCCGATGTTGTAGATGTGAAAAACAGAGTCATATGAATGAAGTGTAAATCTGTTCCTCCCTTTTCACACATACTGAGGAATGTAATGTGAGATTTCATGTCGAATTTACTACATTGATTAAATGTTGCCATGATTATAAGGAGCATAGCATCAGTGGATGGCACTGCATGTGTGTCATGTTGTGACTTGTTTGTTGAGAGCTTTAGTCTGTAGCACTGGGGAATGGATGCAGTTGTGTGTGGTATTACAATGTACAGCTGTCACTAGAGGGTGGTGTTACTACACTTACTGGTACCACAACTGTAGTTTACTTTGGTGTACACATTACAGAAACTCTCATAATTGTTGTCTGTTAATATATAGGGTGCATGACCAGATATCAGCATTATATTTTATTTTATAGGGTACATTATCACTTAGTATCACTGTATCCTGGTGTATAGTTCAGTAGCAGTATTTTTATTGCTTTGGAAAGTTAAAAATCATGCAGAAACCAACTTTTTAAATAGCTTTGGGTAAACTGTTCTTTTCTTATAGATTGAAGTAAACATTCTCAAGTCATATCATTTGTTGTTCCCCTAAACTATTACAGAATGACATCACACCTCTCCATGTGGCGTCGAAGAGAGGAAACAGCAACATGGTCAAGCTGTTGCTGGAACGAGGAGCACGCATTGATGCCAAAACCAAGGTCAGAGCCACCTGCGGTAACACCAAACTCACTTCCTCTTTATATTTAACCCACAGGAAGTGAGGCTGTGCTTTTAAACAGCATGCGCAAAGGAATGGATCAAATAGGCTGGATATAGCTATGTGCTCATATAAATTTTTCATATCACATAAAAGTATGGATTTTTTATCATGATTTAGAATGTTATCAATATATTGTCTTTTCCTTAGTTGGGCCAGGTTTCTCAAATATGAACCTTTCATGAACCTTTCAGCGAGTGAACAGAAATGTGGAAAATTGTCCAATATAAGGAATCATAGAAGACAGCTGTCCATATGCTGCCTACTAAATGAAACAGACTGTATCTCAGTAGCACAAATGCTGCAGTTAAAGGTGTCGGCTAGTCGGAACGGTGGCAAAAACAGAGTGAAACAGACTGTAAGAAGCAGACTTTGTTAGTCTGAAAATATTTCATTCTCGATGAAGCCAATTCGACAGTCGAAAGCACAAGACTATGCTTTTGCTTTAATGGCTTTAACTTTAATACATTTTGATTTCACTTCACATGAACTGGAGCGGTGTAGGCGAGTTTTTTTAATCCCACTCCCACTTGCTCCTACAGGAATTCCTCCTGCACTTATTTTTGTTGTCCTTTTAAGGCTACATATAAGGACATTTAAGGAAAATCCTTGCACTGTGGCATAATGAACTCCATTGTGACCTAGCTCTGTGTAATATGATATAAAGATTTGTTATTTTATTTATTATCATGCATTTATTGCACCGACTTATTTAATTTTGGCATTAAAATTGTAGTCTAAAAAAGCATTGAAGCTGGAAATTTAATTTGTAGCCCATTAATTGAAGTGCAGTTTGATGTGTTCTTTGCTGCCAAATAAGACAGCCTAAAAATATATGCTGAAATAGTTTTTGGTTTAACTATGGAAAAAACAACTGGTAACCTATTAAAAATTTTAGTCGTGCAACCCCTACTATATATAATGTAATGGAATGTTGGCATGTGACTATATGGCAATCATACTAGTCCGTTTCTTAGTCAGCTGTCCTGAGTTTAAACTTATTAAATAGTCATTAATTTGCAGCAGGCATGCATATATATGAATATACTATATATTATTCACTACTGAGGTATTCTATTATATATAATAATCCCACAGCACACTCTACTTGACTCTGAAGAATGACAGCAGTCGCATTACTTCAGGGCAGCATGTGTTTGACATTACTGTCGCTTAGAAATTACGAGCAGCTGTTATATTCATCTATTTTTCCAGTATACTTTAGAGAGCTGAGAGCTTTGTATAGAAGAGGGGCCAAAAGAAAATGTCGAGATGTGGATGGGGTTTTTGAAAGAGTCAGTTCTTCCACTTCGATTCTAACGTGTGTTTTGTCAAACATGCAGGATGGTCTCACTCCGCTCCACTGTGGAGCCAGAAGTGGCCATGAGCAAGTTGTGGAGATGCTGCTGGACCGCGGAGCTCCCATTCTGTCCAAGACTAAAGTAATGATTCCTCAGCTTTAAGCCCACACTGATGTAGTATTAACACTGATAAGTACAGTCACTATGTTATGTACATTGCCATTGCTTCACTGCGCTCCATTCCCGAGATCTCTATCCCTTTGCCACTGTTAAATGTGACAATGCAGCATTCTTTGCTTAGAAAACAGGGATTTCACAAGTTGCATGTTGATCAATTTACCTTTCACAGCAGAAATATTTAAAGCTGTGTTCACTGTGTGTGCATGTTTTACAGAACGGGCTGTCTCCGCTGCACATGGCCACACAGGGAGATCACCTGAACTGTGTACAGCTTCTGCTGCATCATGACGTACCTGTAGATGACGTCACCAATGATTACCTGACGGCGCTGCATGTGGCAGCCCACTGTGGACACTACAAAGTGGCAAAGGTCATCGTGGACAAGAAGGCCAACCCTAATGCCAAAGCACTGGTGGGTGGACACTTAACAGTACAGCAGAAAACTGAAGATTCATGGGGGGAAAAAATCAATAATTATAAAATTTGACTTCTTAAGCTACCAGGATCTGGGTGGCCCAGGCTAACACTCCTGACTGTCATGAGTACATTTCCTGTTTGATTCAGAGTTGGCTCGTTAGTACAGTTATGTCAGTAAAGTTAAGTCAGTATTTGTGTTTGGAAATTATGTTTATGTTTGGAAGCCTAAGTCAATTTTCTGGGCTCCCAATTCAGATTATGCAAATAACCTGCATGTAGTTCACACATCTGAGGTTGCCAGAATTTTCTTCAGTAGAAGCACAGAGACAAGGTTTTTCAGAAGACCACCGCCATTAAAAACAAGCACTTTCCTTTAAACACAAAAAAATCAGGGATAGAAAATGCAGACTTTTTAAAAATTGCTGTCAGATGCAATACAATGTATAATAAAAGCAAGACACAATTTATAATTAACAAATAAAAATGACTGATACAGTGATATATGAATGAGAAGACAGTGAGTATTGAAATAAACATCTAATATGAGTCTAGTATATCATGTAGATACTATATTGTTTAATTTAACTCATTATTCAGCAGCTTGTAAAATAGCACTCGATCCAGCAAACCCTATTATTTTGCTTTTTATTTATTTTTTTATATACTGTGCACCAGCAGATAATTGCAAACACAACTCAATTAAGATACAACATACTAAATCAACGTCATGAATAACGTATGCAGAGGATGTAGGCTTTGTTTAATCCCACTTTTCATTAAATATTTTGATTTGCCATATTAATATAATATAGCCAATAATTTTGTTACTTCGATGCCATACCAGCCATTCCTTTGCTATGATTACAACTGACTTTACGTGTAGTTCGTAATTTTATCCATAAAAATTGCTTATCCTCAAAAATAACCAATGTCTCCAATTAAGATGCTGTCAATACTTTTAATTGATTAAGTGTGTCATATTTACGTATTTACGACTGATCTCAAATGGTATTCCCTGTGGTATATTGTGTGTATTTACAGCCGAAAACACGAATTTCAGCATGACATATTGATGACATACATCAAACTGTTAGACAGTGATCCTGGGCTTAATATTGCTCGAGCCAATATTGTGCAAGAAGTATGTCCTTGGGGTTAAGTTCAGAATCGCACATAACTGGGGAATCTGTTTTATTCAAACTCCAACCCATGCATGTAACTCTCTCTCAGTTTCTAAATAGAGATTTAAGTCTGTAGTTACATTTGAGGTCTGAATACCAGTGGGCTCAGTCTTGATATTAAATCCTCACTGTGTGTGTAACTCAACTCTGAATCTGGTACACTGTGAGTAATCTATATTCTTTAAAATGAATGAATGAATAATAATCTGACACCTAAAGGGGTTAAACCTAAGGAAGTAAATCTGCAGCCAAAAGATGTGAAAGCCTCATTAGTTTGAAAATTTAAACAATTTATTAGTTTACAAATCAATTTAATTTGGGCCTCTGTACTGTTTTATTTTGTCTTAGTATAATGAATTAGCATCCGCTGCTTCCTAAGCTGATTGTACACTTCAACTCTGAAGCTTATCCTGGAAATGTAACAGAACTCAAAGTTTTTGTAAGGACGTATGTGATACACTGAACATGCTTTATTTCTGAACAGCACCATGGAAATCTGTACAACATACACTGATACACACTCACACACACACACACACACACACTTGGCTGAGGGCTGGGGGCATGCTGTCATGCTCTTAAGTAATTGGAAAAGAATGGGCGTGCCGCTGAAGTTCACTGTACAGGGGGGAAGGGAACGAACTGAAAGGAAACTGTAGAAATAAGAGTTTGGCAAACCTTGCAGCAGCAGAGGTGCAGCTTTTCCGTTCAGCCTGAGAAATACAGCTCCGCATTTATGTGTCTGAAGGCTGGACGATAGAGGGAACCGCTGTGTCTTTCCTACTCTGCGCTGCTAGAGATGTTGCCCTGACTGCCGGTTTTGCTTTTTAGAATGGTTTCACGCCACTTCACATTGCCTGCAAGAAGAACAGGATCAAAGTGATGGAGTTGCTGCTGAAACACGGAGCATCCATACAGGCAGTGACAGAGGTGAGAGAGAAAGAGAATATGTGTGTGTGGTCAGCTAGTTTTTATTGACTGCTTTCTATCTATTAGACATGCAATGTGTAATGATCTCTGCTTTGGTATTGTAATCCGTGGTTCTCAATCTCATGGTTGTGATATATAGCTAGTCCGTAAGGTTTTATTGTTATGAAATGATGACAGTAAAGCTCTCTGTCAGCTATGGTCAAGATTTTTATAGCTGTTATGTAAGGAATAAAACATAATGGGGCATGCTGCACATCCCAGAATGTTTTATTCCTCTTATACCACAGCAACTGAATGGAAGTCAAACTTTTTTAAACTGCTTATAGTAACATTTAATGTTGTGGAATGTCCAAAAAAAACCAAACAAGCAATTTCCTGTAAACATTTATGTCATAACAGCTATAAACAGTCATTTCCTCTTCTTTTGAAGATAATAAGAAAAAAACTCAGACTTTTACTGAGAAACCACAAAGCACACGTTCTCCACCCTGAAGCCTTTCCTCAAGCAAAATACTTCAAGTTACAACTTTACCTCTGACTGTTACTAAGCACTGACATTGGAGACTCCTTCCATAAATGTTAAATAAACATCTCCTTACAGAAAGCTTCATCGTATCAACAATTATTATTAAGTTTTTTTTTTGTAATGAAACATGTTTTATAATCAGTTTATCATTAGACTTAGATTATATAGTGCTGTGTTATAAAATTATTTAGTTATCATAGTAGGTAAAATAAATGACTTCAACTTCAGTATAACTGCAATTTTAATAAAACTAAGACAATTATTGTTAATATCATAGGCAAACTTTTGCATCTACATTTTAACACAATGTAATCTAATTTGTGTTCTGTGGCTGGAAAGACTGAACGCCTCTCCTAATCACATTTGCCTCATGTGCCTGAATTTGGATTCAGAATTTGATTTGGAATGTGATCACAAAATCTGAGTTAAGATTATAAGAGGGTTTGTGGAAATTTTTTTTTGCACAGTAAGATATCCCTGGCTGTAAAACATTTCAGAACACCTGCTGTAAAATAAACTTGTTCAATTGCATGTTCAATTTTTTTTTTTGTAGCACAACAAATTGCTTCTCTTTCTGTCTTTAAGCTGTTGTTTTAACTGAGCAGTGAGGTCATATCAATTCCTAGAACTTCAAAGGTGCAAGTTTTTAATCCTCTCTCCCTCTGTCTTTATCTGCCAGTCTGGACTCACGCCGATTCATGTGGCCGCCTTTATGGGGCACGAAAACATTGTGACTCAGTTGATGAATCATGGTGCATCGCCAAACACAACCAATGTGGTGAGTACTGGAACATGAGCCCCCCCCATTTTGTGCTTCACAGTCGGGCAAAGCACACATCTAATCTCTAAAAAAAAAAAAAAGCCTGATAATGTTAAAGCAAAACAATGGAAAGAATTCTGGCCCGCGAGAGGCGTGCAGCTCCTGTCTGAAACCTGTCATTGTCCTGCTTTTCTGATGCTATAAGGCCTTTTAGGGTAATAACAGTCTTGGTTTTTGTGCCTAAACAGGGGTCTGAGAGCGCAGGTCTGGGCTTCTAACACTTCTGTAATTATAGTTCCAGGCCAGCAGGCAGACTGTAATCATGTGCAACTGTCCATCCCCCCTCCTCCCTCAGACAGAAGTTTGCTTTGGGTCGTGTGTGTAGCAGCAGTTGTAATAAAGAAAGCAGACTGGATGGAAAGAAAAGTGGGTTGGCTTTAGCTAATAGGCAACACAGACGAGCACATGGGCACACACACACACACACAAACACACACATACAGACACACAGAGATAGACAAAAGGCTTAGTGTCCTGGTGCAGTGGTTCCTTTTCCCAGAAGCTTACGTGTTGAGTCGGTGGTGCCCTTGTGTGTGTGTGTGTTGTAGAGGGGAGAGACGGCGCTCCACATGGCCGCCAGGGCTGGACAGACGGGCGTAGTGAAATACCTGGTACAGAACGGAACTCACGTCGATGCCAAGTCCAAGGTATGATTAAATTCTATTAAGTAATCATTTAAAGCTTTTAAAGTAAAAATAGCTGTGTGCTATCTCACTACACTGTGCATATGTGACTATAGAGTATAGAGTGAAGTTATAGTAATTTTGTTGAGTTTAAACCTTTAAACATTTGGACATTGAAAGGAAGATTTGGACATTAATTATATTTTACTTTTAATATAGAAAGTATAGACATAAGGATCTTGTACTTATATAACTTCAGTCTCTTTATTAAAGCAGCACATGTATCACATGTATCTGTGTGTGTGTGTGTAGGATGACCAGACTCCGCTGCATATCTCCAGTCGTCTGGGGAAGCCCGATATTGTGCAGCTGCTGTTGCAGCACGGCGCCGCACCCGACTCCACCACCACGTCTGGATACACACCACTGCACCTGGCCGCCCGCGAGGGCCACAAAGACGTGGCCTCTATACTGCTGGACCAGGGCGCTTCACTGAGCATCACCACCAAGGTCTGTCTCACACACAAGAATGTTTTCACTTTGTAACTTGTCTGGATGATATACAAAGTCTGTGCGAAGAAGTGTGAGTAATAGCTGACTGTCCCAGAATTTCTCCTGTTTCATAGTAAAGTGGGTGCTTCTCGCCATACACGGGTTTTAAGCTGACATTTCTTATCATGTCTACATAGCTTTTAGCAAAACTATTCACACGCGATCTCTGTTTTGACATCTGAGCACACTAGTGAGCGAAGGTTAATCCACTGAGCTTAGCCCACTGTGCTAATACTCTAATACAGTAAATATATTTTAGTTAACATTGACACCTTAGCTTAGCTTCATAGCAGTATTGCGACTTAGCGATGTTTTGTTAGTTTTGTGAATGTATTTTTTTTTTCTTAAAAAAGATCAGGTTTTTGGCCTAACGTTAGTGACTGTACTGCACTCGATATAGCTCTCACACCTGCTGGTTATACAAGTTGAGAAAGCAGGTTCGGTCGACCCACCGCCAGTGTGTAAATGCTGACTGAGTTGCACTTGCGCAAGCCGATGTTCCTAACAACGAATCACTGACTAGCATTTCTTCACACTTCTTTGTTCTTTGTTTTTTTTCTAGGCTATTTTTATAAGTAAATAAATCTAGTTATTACTTCCTGGGTCCCTGAAGGACTAGTGGTTAGGCCTTGGCGCTCTGACCACCGCAGCCCGAGTACGATTCCCAGCCAGGGAACCAACCTCAGCCAGTGGGGTTAAACAAGACAGTGCACTCCGAGTGCCAGTCCCAAGCCCAGTTAAAATTGGGGAGGGCTGCATCAGGAAGGGCATCCGGCATAAAAACTGCCAAATCAAATATGCGGACCGATGATCCACTGTGGCGACCCCTAATGGGAGCAGCCGAAAGAAGAAGAAAAACAACAAAGCTTGTTATTACTTCCTAAACTGTTTCCTTCATATCTATTTCCCAACTACTCTGATCTATTCTATTCTAAGCACCTTCAGAAAATCTTGCTTCTTCATATAACATGAATACGCAAATTAGTATACGTTGTCATGTGAGCACTTCTAGCGACTTTTTGAGCATACTTTCCTCTGAAAAGATTTCTTCATATGGATAGTAATCAGAAATCGCATTAAAGCTCTGTTTAGAAATGTGATTAATGTCTATCATTCAGCTGACCTGTACATCAGATAAGTCTTAGTAAAAACTGTGTCCACTTCAACGTGTTGGCTTAGTTAGTTAGATAATTCTGCAGTTTGCTTGCAGTACAGCGCCGTGTGTTTGTGAGTCGTAGGCTGCTACAGGTCTCTGGAGGTGGTTGGCACTGTTCTGCACTGTGACTGGTCCGAAGCAGCTGTGCTGTGTGGGAGGCAAATACACACACAGTTCCTGAGCAAAGTTTCCACCGAGCTTTCAGCACGTCTGGATCATCCCAGCTAGCAGGACTTCCTTGTTATCCGTTGATCACAGTCGCAACCAAAGAGATTTCTCTGTTGTCATGCCAACTCATGCAAAATCTAGCCAAACACATATTTTTAGCAATTTTTGTTGGCTGGATAGAGCACGTATTGTGTGAGTATGCAGAAATTTTCCCATTTCATTAACAAATCGACTGCGTTAGCCATTTTTTGCTGACTAGCACCCACAGGTTTGTCTTGCTAGGAAAGACGAGGCTATCCATCGGGGCAGATGACTGAGCAGATACGTCTTACTCAGCAGCTAATAAACTGAGGCACATACACATGTATGAGCCCTGCTTCATTAAATCAGAGGTATTGTTCTTCTCACGGTGCTGAACACAGCAGAACTGAAGGTGTTTTTGACGTAGTAGTGTATTATATTCTCTGACTGATGGATTTGGCTTGGAGGAGGTGGATTGATATTGGGTGTGTTTTTCTATTTGTGCACTGACTACATGTGTGGTTCTGCTTAGTACTTTGTATTTGTATTGTGTTTGTGTGAGAAGGTGACCCTCAGCAAAATGATGACACACTCATGCACCCAGCTTGAAACATCTGTCACATAATTGGTGTGTGTCCTCTCTAGGGCTGTTTAAGCAATACAACACACTCTGTTTGTCATTGGAATCTGTGGCAGAGGGTTTGATAGAGTCTACATGACCAGTGGTTAAAGTTCCACACTATAAGTCGAAAGAGTGGGAGTAAAAAAAGCCAGATAATTTCTGCAGTTGCTTCTGTAATGCGATTTTCTCCCAATTTGGCAATTTGTCATTTGCTGATTCCCACTCACTAGCTAGCTCAGCCGTATCACACGACAGCTACCAAGCATGGAGAGTGAAGGCAAGCACGTGATTTATCCGGGACTTGTGAAGCCTCTGCATCTTTTTTGAGCTGCTCATGCTGCATCACAGGGCAGCTGAACACTCAGAGAAAAGCACCAAGAGAGTACTCTTACACATACAGTACTTGAGCTCACAGACGCCCAATGTTCTCTAGCATCACTCTGATTGACAGCGGAGAGACAGTATGAGGTCCCTCCCAAGCCTGGCTGTGGCATCATCAGGATTTGAACGTTTCAATATGTTTCATCAAACTTCTTTCTGTTTGAATTCACCTTTCTGATGAATCACTTGCTCACATGTTGGGCAATAAATGATTACCACAGTGCTTTTCTTTAGCACGTATGGAAGGAGTCTCCAGTGTCAGCAGTCTGAAGTAAAGCCGCGGGAACGACTGTTTATAGCTACTATATCACTTATAACAAATTTTGTGGATGTTAACATTCTGTCATTAATGAAAAATGTTAGCTTTGGCAAATCGAGGAAGAAAACAGTTTGCTGTGTTTTTACTGGAAAATTATTGGAAATCTTCGAGGTAGTAAAACATCACAAAACCCCGTCATTGATCATTTTCCTATAACAAGTATGCCTTTGTCATGTTTTATTCCTTATACTTTGAAACGAACTAAGCCAGATAGAAAAGAACTAATATAGTCCAAAAGTAATCAGGTTAGACTACACTTTTTAAATTATCTGAAAATGTGCATTACTGATTATATCTTGGTCATGTACTGTAATTTGTAATCAATTCTGGATTGCATTTTGTCAGTAATCTGCCCGAAACCAGTCATTGTTAGGAATTAACATGTTCCAAAAATGTAAATGTAAATTTAGGGATGTGTTCCTGTGTAGCATTCCACTCTCGAATTGTCGAAAGAAATCTTTTCGCCTGGTTCATCTTATCTACATGACCATGACAGATGAATAATCCTAGGCCAACATGGCTGAAAAGCTGCCAAGTATTACAGCGTGGGAATCTGCTGAGAGGGAAAGGCTTGATTGATCATATTTGCCAGGGCTGTGACCTCGAGCTAAACAAGTAACCCTCTGGAACAGAAACTCTCACCGAACAACTCTGTATGAGAAAAAGACCAAAACCCTGAGTGAAATTAAAGACAGCCCGTGGGTTATGAAGAAGAAAATGTGAAAAGGTACAGTAGTTGTAATGCTGTTGATGATGTGTCGGTGCACAACACTATTTGGTCTCCATTGAGAATCTGTTGTGTTTGCACTGTGTTACATGGATCAAAGGCAGCTTTTCACCATGGCTCAAACACACACCAACAAACGCAAACTTTGGGTTGTGTGTCATATCCGTGTGTCATTGTTGAAAATGACCTTCGCCAAGCCCACTGGCTTTGTCAAGAGCCACTGTATACTGGCAATATTAGAATGCTTACCTTGATGTTATATGAAAATGGTTCAACATTGTAGTGCTGTTTCGCATTTGTTCTTAGCGAAAGCTGATCTGTTACACAATTTCTTCATGATTGTCATCAGAAACAAATTGCAATGATTACTCAACAGGATATTGTGCAACAAGGATTACATTATTCCTCTAGAATAGAGGAGCAAGTGATAAAAAAGAGCAAATGTACTGTTGCAATCCTTTAACTGCCACTTTCCAAGGTGTCCATTTGCAAAAACGGGACTGATTCTGTCTTAGCATCATGTGTTGTTTGACTTAGTTGCAGGCAGTTGTACATGCTAGTAAAGTGCCATCTTAATTTTTTTTTTTTCAGAAGGGATTCACACCGCTGCATGTGGCAGCTAAATATGGGAAGATAGAGGTTGCCAACCTCCTGCTGCAGAAGAGAGCCCCGCCAGATGCATCAGGAAAGGTAATGTCCAAAAGTTCTACTATGAGTATATCCTTTCTAAGAGGATTATATCACTGCTGTTAGGACAGAAACATGACCACGGTAAAGTAGAAAAAAATGCATGCCTTGAGACACAAGTCATCCTGAGCTTTTCTTCTCCCTATTTCTTTCTTTTTGTTATTTTGCCAAACTATAGCCTGTTTTCTAAGAACTGCTAGTTCAGAGAAGGGAAAATGCACATCAGTCCCCTTTGCAACTTTCAATCTATCATGTAAATCAGTAGAGAAGGTTTATAGCCACTCCCTGTGTACTCCACTGAGGCTGTGAATGTCTCAGAATTTCTTTCTTTGGAACATAGTTTTAAAAATAAGTACTTTTGTACTTGCTCATAATGCTAGTGCAAGTTTATGGTGCTAATGAACGTGAATCTATGAGTTTTAATGTTGCTGGAAAGCAGCCTGCTATTCTGACCTGGTTTTCCATATACACACATTGGCCCATATTCATAGTTAACACAGACATTCATCACAACAGATGCAACCAAATTTGCAGTGATTAATGTGAGAATTACTAGAACTATCCATGCAGCAATATACTGGCAATATACTAGATAGATCATATTAGAGTTTTATTTCAATGTTTGCCATCTTTTCACTCACATAAGTCAACATAGGAGTCTTTTTTTTACATTTCTGTCTCATGCTTTTATGTCACATCGTATTATATTTGACAGAAAAAAAACAAAAAAAAAAAAAACAACCACAACAACCATCTTCAGTCCACATTTTCTATCCCACATTTTTTGGGCTTTAATGCTTGTCTTTAGAAGCAGTGGTCTATATGCTTCTGAATAACCCAGTCTCCTTTACACAAGGACAATTTGGCAACCTCATGAACTACATGTAGGTAATTGTAATAATTTGAATGGGGTTCCCAGAAAAGCAGCTTAAGCATGTGCATAACCCAACTCTGAATATGTGTAACTTTCCCAGCGTAAATATTGATGTAACTTTTGAACTTAAGTCTCCAACTCTGAATACAGCCCATTAAGCCTAAAGATTGTATTGGTTACTATCCATTACTGGTGTATGTTAGATGAAGATGAGGTCTAATGTATGGCAATCTCTGCAAGCCAAAGGCTTTTAGTAGAGCAACAAAAAACTCTCTGGAACAACTCCTATACAAGCCTAAACACAAATGTGCATATTATTCATGTATGGCTTTGAAGACTCTAAGCTATAGTTTAGCTTTGAAAATCTGACAGCCTGCTGGTGGTGCACTTTTATCTCATCATCTCACTGTGGTTGTGTATTTATGTGTGTGTGGGGGTGTTTGTAGAGCGGACTAACTCCACTGCATGTAGCTGCGCACTACGATAACCAGAAAGTGGCACTTCTTCTCCTGGACCAGGGGGCCTCTCCCCATGCAGCGGCCAAGGTACTAGCCTACATAAACACACACGCATATTACTGCATACACTACATAATAAGTTCCACTCCCCATAAATCCTCCACAGCCTAATACCACTTCCAGGCCACATTCCTTTCTTTTTCCATCATGCAACTTACAGTCCAAACGTCATCCTTTAAAGTATGTCTTCTCATTAACACCTCTCTCGGACATGCTCTGTGCGCTGGCGTGTTGTGGGTGAGCCCCAGGATCTTCACATAGCTCTTGATCATTATCTCTGTTGCCTCGTGATCCCAGGAACAAACAATCTGCCCTTCAGAAAGCCTTCAAAGAATTGGTCACAGCCTGTTGGGAAAGCAGCATGCTGAAGCAATTAGAGGAGCTTGGTAGGAGCATTGTCACTCTGTGGTGAGAGGTCCTGGATCTTTTAATTTAACCTCACTTGACTCAGCTGGAAAATAATATGTATTGGGTATTATAAGTTTTGCACAAGGTCTGTCGTCACAACTAATTACAGTCACCATCAGACCCAAGCCTCACTGATTTACATGCTCTAGACCTGCCCATCTCTGACTAGGTATTTATGTTGGGGTTTTTTTTTTGTATTGATGCATTATCTGAAATGGGACATTGTGTTTTTTTTTTTTTATCCTGACACATAAGGCTGGCTGATAAACTGGGCCACAAAGCACAAACTGAGCCAAAGGACAGAGCTGAATTGTGGCAGGACCGACAAACAAAAAAAGAGTAAATAAACACTGGATTTGACACACAAAATGTTATTATAAAACTAGTTATTTCTATAATTTTCTAGTAATTTATTGAGCGCCACTCCGTGTTCTCAATGCTTGGGTGATTTTATGGTTTATACTTGCACTTGGTAAAGGTTTCTTTGTTTACATTCTTTCCATCGCTGTATTTCTGACTAGTGAATGAAATAGTTTTATGAGTATGTTTTCAGCTGTACACATCCCACAGCCAACTTTTTTTGGTTTTCGGCATGCTGAATTGTGTGCAGTTTGAAACTAAACCAAACCAAGTAGCATTAAAAACGAAAGTATCAATTTCACTCAGATTCAGATGCAGCAAACTGACTAATAGGTGTGAAAGTGCCAACAGCAGCTTGTGACCATAGTTTTTGGTGGGGCAGGCCGACATTAATAACAACATAGCCTCAAACAAAATAAAGTCGAGTGGCTATCACACTTGACTTATGCTATAGGATATCTAGTGACCTAATTTTGAAAAGTAACCATGTAATAGGCAGTTGAGAGTTGACAACATAGTCATCAAGCATATAGTCTAGCAGCTCATTTGGAGCGGTTTTAGACGTAGCTTCCTCAAAACTGTTTGAGGTAACATGATTAATCAAGGTTGACAGGATTCAGCAAAATTCCAGCCCAAATACTTCTAAAAAACATCTTATAAACCACACAAAAGACCTGGAACTAGGCCAAAAAATCTGGACAGCAGAAAATGGACATGTTTCTTCTTTTCTCAGCTTTAGAGTGGGAAACCAGTATTTCACATGTATTTCTGATGTACAGACATTCTTCACTCCATATTTCCACTTTCCCTCTCCCAATCTTTGCAGTATGTCTTATATTAGACATGGTTCTGTACATCATACATCAGAAACACTGTCTGCACTTACAATTTTGTGGAAATTTGTTACATTTAATTCAGATTATTTGCAATAAAAGAAGATATTGGGGGAAATGGATTATTTTAAATTTGCCCAATCTGGCAACCCAGATAATTCATTAACTGTTATGGTCGCTACTCCTCCTCCAACGCTGAAAATTTTCATAGAGGGAGCACGAGGCAGAAAAAAGTTATATAATTAAAAGTTAAAAAGTCTATATGCCCATATAGACATCTATTAGCACTAGTTGCACTTCCCATTTTTGACCACTAGGTGCAATAACAACTTTATGAACGCTAAGTGGGGTTGCCAAGCACATTGCCGTGTGATCTAGAAAACATCTGTTAAGATAATATTTTTAAAATCATTGGTGACTCAAAAGAAGTAATTAGTATTTCAGCAAAATTTAATATGTATGGAGTTGTGAATCATGACTTATGAAGATTAATATTTGTTGGATGGCTGATATAAATGGTGGAGCTCTGCCTGAACTGCCCTTATGGACAAGCCACCACTGGAAAGTGCCCTAATATGACTCAGTTGAAAAGACTCTTCTTTTGAGACTGTTCTCTGCTTTGGCGCACTGGGATTGCTGATAGAAAAGCGTGACCCAGTTCAATCTGCTGTTCTCCCAGCTTCCAGCTGTAGTGTGGAGAAGGTTGTTTTGGTCCTGGCCACCCACTCCTGCCATGACATCACCACTGCTGCTGGCAGTCCCATTCAGTGACATTCAGGGAACTGCTCTCTTTCCAAACCTTGTCATTTTTTTCCCCTCTCTCTCAGCCTCTGGCATCGTCTGACGTGTTATGTTGGGTTTCAAGAAGCAGGACTGGCTTGTAGTTTTGGAAATCCTATAAATCTGTGGGCGACAGTGGCGACAGTTTCCCTGCTTGTGGTTTTACAGTCATACTGCGAGGCAAAATGGGAAATGCATTCTCTGCCACATGCTCTGGACTCATTTTATACAGAACCTAAAACTGACTTTATGTAGAGAAAAAACAACATTCCTTAAAATATCTCAGAGTCTCCATCATCTTGAGGTCTACGTAACTAAATGATATCAGTTCCTTTCTTTAAAACTTCAGGACTCATCCCTCATTTCATCATCATTATGAACTTAACCAAACTTTCCTGAATTTGGCCTGGTTCTTTTTACCCTGTCCTATTTGCTCTCTCTGTCTCTGTCTCCTCTCAGAATGGCTACACTCCTCTACATATAGCTGCCAAGAAGAATCAGATGGAGATTGCCACCACACTGCTGGAATATGGCGCTGATACCAACGCCGTCACTCGACAGGGCATTAGTCCACTCCACCTGGCTTCCCAGGAAGGCAACGTGGACATGGTCACCCTGCTGCTTGCACGTGATGCTACCATCAATATGGGCAACAAGGTAAAAATGTTTAGTAACGACAAATATACATATAGGTTCAGAAGATTAATATTCATCAGTATTTACATAGGCAGTGTTATCTGTATTCAGTTATGTTCTACGCAGGTGCTTGAGATGAATGTCTGGAAGCACAATTATTATTAACTTCATGCATTTCATATGTCCAAGTCACACTTGTCGTACCATGTAACATAAAAGCAAGCGACAAAAACAAAACCCTGAGTTTTGACTAATAATATTAATAATACTAAAAACCATACAAATGAGATAAAGACAAGGACAGCGTCTACAAGGAACCACATATATGAAGGTAAACACATTAAGATTAATTGTCATGAATAACCCTGATTTTATCCTGAACCTGAGTTAATTATGTCAATTTGTGATAACTACAGATTTGTCTTAATTTAACAGTATGGGTTTCACCCAGATGAATTGGTCATGAGGCCTGGAAGAAATTTTTTGTTTGTCCCCTTACCAAATTGTGCACACAATTCAGTTGAATGTGGCCATGTGATACTAAATCAAGGTCATGAAATTGTAATACGTGTGCATGATGTGCTTGATATGAAACAAATTTGTGTAATTGTATGAATTAATTGTATCCACATTAGGTTCATTTAAACTCTTGTCTAAAGAAAAGGTTGCTACTTTTTTAATGGATAAAACTGAATTAATTTAAGGGCTGAAATGAATGCAACTGAAACATTCTTTTGTTTTGGACAAATCCTGCCCTATGCACACAATTGTCCAAGTAGCAGCTAAATACCTTAGAATTTTGTTATTAATTCCTCACTATGTGTGCTTAACTGAGCCCATAGTATTTTTGTCTGTTTTGTGTATTTCTATATGGCAAAATAAGATGACGTCTGTGGCACACTGGAAAAGAGTACACGCAGTACTCGTACTTTCACGAAGGTTGCTTTCTATCAAGGAGAGATTCTTGTGTCAGTGCCCTTATTTTCAGAAAGGTGAAAGTCTATCTACTTTCCACTGGCTCATTTACCAGCCTGACCTTCCAGCTGTTAGACAAAGTTTAAAATAATTGAACTTTAATAGTACAGAGGAATTTGACAGACAGAATTTGAGACAGAGAGACTGGCAGCTGCTATACCAATCGATACACCATATACCACCCTGAGTACACAGCACACACTCCCTCCACCCAGCGTGACACATCCGAGAACACTAAAACTACAGAAAAATCACACATCCATCCTCACAAAGCACCGCAGATAAACAAAGAACTCAAATTAAGGGCAAAGCAGTCTGAGAACGCTTTATAAAACCTAGCTGAGAGTAACAAGTATAAATGTATAATAGGTATACTATACCTATTATAAATGTATAGAAATAAGGTTCATTTCTATTCTTCTTCTCATTCTCTTTCATCTGCTTTTATATCTCTTTTTCTTATTCTTCTTTATTTTCCTCTTCTTCTGTTACTCCTCTTCCTCCTCCTTCTTTTTCTTCTCTGTCTTCTTCTCACTCTTTTTCCCCCTTCTTCTTCTTGTTCTTTTCCTTCTTCTTGGCATCCTTTGTATTCTTCTCCTACTCTTCCTTCTTGTTTTTCTTTTTCCTCTTGTTCTTCTTTTTCTCCTCGTTCTTGTTCTTGATCATTTTTTCTCCTTGTTCTGGTTTTTGTTCTTCTTCTTCTTCCACTTGGTTTTCTCCTGTTCCTGCTTTTTTGTCTTGTTCGTCTCCTCCCCTCCTTTATCGTGTTCCTCTTGTTCTTCTTTTCCTTTGTCTTCTTATTCTTTTATAATTATTATTATTATTATTATTATCATTATTATTCATCTACATTTGTTGTGCTTGTGTGTTTAAGAGTGGGCTAACTCCTCTTCACCTGGTGGCCCAGGAGGACAAAGTGAACGTAGCTGAAGTGTTGGTTAACCATGGTGCCGCTGTGGACCCCGATACCAAGGTACACTGCAGTACTTTTCCACTGACATAGCAAGTTCAGCTCTCTGATCTCTAGACTGTAGAGCTAATGTGAAATACACTACATGCCTCATAGCAACACATACATACAGTCTGGCCGGTGCCGACACGCCTTACTGCAGGGCGTATAAACAAGGAGTGGCTGAAGGTCACTGGGTGCAGCTGTAGTGAGGGAGGAAGTGAGTCTGGCAGTCCGTATGCTGATCGATACTCCACACGGCACTGAGTACAAACTGACTCTGAGCACTCTGCACAGCATGACACAGCTTTACAGAAGCACAATCAGAGTGAGGAAGAAAAGAAAACCTCCCTGACACAGCACTGAAGATAAGAGAAGGGGTAGAGTGAGATTAGAGTAGCCTAGGAGTGATGGAAAATGCTGGAATACAAATCAGAAGTGCACGCTATGTACTAGGGCTAAATCCCAGCTGCACACATGTGCCAGTGACCATGATCACGACTATCTCCTTATCTTCAGTATCTCCTTCACACAACGTATCGACCAGGCGAGTGTCCACTGAGACAGTGAGCTTGCTCATCAGCGTGCTTGTTCGTGTACACAATGTGATGCTGCATATTTTCTGACTCAAAAAGGTAAAACATGAGAAAATACACCCCTCAGAGTCATGTCCTCCTCTGATTCACTTGGATGAAGAAATGCAGATTGTATTGCCAGTTTATTAGGTACACCTATATTACCTTGTACACAAAAAAAATATTTAGGTCTAAAACCTTGCACTTACATGTACTTCAGTTACATATGTGCAAATTTTCCAACAAATTTAATCCTGTAAATGGGAACATATATTAATTTAGTCTTTTGTGTTAATTTAAACTCAACTCAGGACAAAACTGATTAATGAGAGGCATAACCATAATACGACTAAACACATTTATATTGTGCTAAGCAGAGGTACGTATTTCGATACTCATTCCCTCATTCATCTTTAGTAACCACTTTGTCCTGGTCAGTGTCACTGTGGATCTGGAATCCAGGGAACACTGAGTGCAAGGCGGGAATACACACTGGATGGGACACGAGAACCACACACAAACACACATTCGCACTTCATGTTTTTTGGGAGGTGGGAGGAAATCAGAGAACCCGGAAGAACCACATGCAGACACAGGAGAAAATGTACAGACAGAAACCTGAGCTCAGGATCGAACTGGAAACCCTGAAGCTGTGAGGCTGTAATTCTACCTGCTCCGCCACTCTGTATTTTAAGAACATGAATTTAATTTTGTTCATAATGTTAGTGTAATAGTAATGAAGGCTATGGCAACACACACTATCACAGAACCACCATATCAATCCCATTGCTGCTCTGGAAATGGCTCACTATCCAAGTAAGACAGTGGTGGTCCTATGGTGCCCCCTTTCCCTCAGTATAGAGGGTACAGGAGTTTGACAAAATGTGCATAACAGATGTGCAAGAGTCAGTAAATTAAAATAAAAAAGTAATATATCCAATAAGTGTAGTTAGAAGCCAAACATACATAATAAACTGGCTAATAAAGGTCTGGTACCTGGTAACTAACACATCACAATCAGCAAACATTGTTTTGAAGCGCATTTGTTATAATAAAAGCTAACATTCACTTGAATGAAACATGAAAAGTTCTGTAGTGCTGTAATGTAGAAGAGGGACATGGTATGAAAAATTAATACAAGTGCATCCAGAAATAACTGGATCACTAAGTGAAAGGTGTATTCTTTCATCTCTCTGTTTCTGTCTTTCTCTTGCTCGCGCTCCCTCTGTCTGCAGATGGGGTATACTCCACTGCATGTCGCCTGTCACTATGGCAACATAAAGATGGTGCACTTCCTCCTGAAGAACCAGGCTAAGGTCAACGCTAAAACTAAGGTAATTACAAATCATGACACATTAAAGCTGTGATTTTATATTTGTATTTTGATATTTCTATATCATCTGTGACGTAAAAATATCCTATTCGGGCTGTTTTTGTGCAGAACGGATACACTCCTCTGCACCAGGCTGCACAGCAAGGCCACACACACATCATTAACCTCCTCCTGCAGCATGGAGCCTCGCCCAACGAGCTTACAGTGGTGAGTGGATATGGAGCTGCAGCTAATGCTGCATTCATGTGCTAGCAATAATGGGGAAAAAATGCAAATTCAGTAGAGCAGCGCTGGAAAGGAACCACAACCAAACATTACATTTTTACTGTAATGCTACACATGTACTCCACATCAAGCATTATATCATAGCATCTATTCACAATCTATTAAAACCCTACCTTTCTAAATTTTCATAGCAATATTTACGGGAAGTTTATCATTTTGTTTTGCCCTTGACTGGGTCAGTCAACATGTTATCCATTACTGCATGTATGGCATATGTGCCATTATCACTTTCCACCTTACCATTATTTTTCTATACAAGCATGCCCCAAAGTGTTTTATTCCTCTTCCACCACAACAGTTTGCCAATATTTATCATTTTTATTTAGTAAATAATGACATGTCATATTTTTCAGCTTATTGTTACATTTAATGTTGTGGAATGTCCATGAAACAAGTTCCTTTTATCACTTGTCAGATAAAAAAATTCATCTTGTCATATTATTAAGGAATCTGAAAGAGCAAAGACTTTCCCGTGGCAGAAAACTTCCAGACTGTTACATACACTGGAGACTCCGTAAATGTTAAATAAAGACTCAGTTGTGTAATTAATTTATAAACAGTTATTAATTATAAACAATTACACATTTGTTAAATAACAACACATTGTTTAATCTGTTTATTATTAGTCTTAGATTATATGGAGCATCCACCTACAAATCCATGTGAATGAGCTGTTATTATAGAAATGATAACACATTAGAATGAGTGCATTAATAGAAGCATGTGATTTGCCTTGCAGCTGGCACTACTGTCAGAGCTGCTGTTATAGAAAATTAATGAATGCCTTCTGACCAGTAGTAATTGAGAATTCAACAGCACTTTGCTATAAATAATACTACGGAGTCACTTTAAGATGCAAAACCATTGCCTCACCTTGCACTAAATCTTTTTTCAGACAAACAGCCCTAAACACTAATTACAGTGTAATGATGGCTCCTTCTATCTGGATGTGTGCTGTACAGTATAATTGGGTTTTGATATGATGTGATGTTTTTATTTGTGTACAGAATGGAAACACAGCTCTGTCCATTGCCAGGCGGCTGGGTTACATCTCAGTAGTGGACACCCTCAAGGTTGTGACAGAGGAGACCCTGACCTCCATGGTGAGACTTCATACCATACACACATAGAGTGCTTCTCATTCCAAATGGCAGACTTGTTGATTTAATATGACATTATTAGTGGAGAGAAATGAGCAGGATCATAAGAAGAAGAGACTCTTTTGCACTACTGGTACACAGCACTTATTCAAAGCAATTTACAAGTATGGCAGAATGTAGCTCTTGTATAGACATGAGCAGGTAAAGGTCTTTGGCTCTCTGGGATTTGAACTCATAATCTTAAGCACTCAGATACATACAACTGCACTTCAATTTTAATCCTCATGGATACACAGGAACTGAAAAGAGGCCATGCAGGTGGATTTTACAACTGCTCTTTTTGCAGACGGTGACCGAGAAGCACAAGATAAACGTTCCAGAAACAATGAATGAGGTTCTGGACATGTCTGATGATGAAGGTAAACTTTGTGCCATGCACACCATCCAATAACTACAATAACTCATTATTTGCTTAATTTTTTTTTTTTATTTGCAATTTTTGACATTGCATTAACTCCATTATTTCTATTCCACTTTTACTTTAGATATTTATATTTTTGTTAATCTATTTACATGGATATTCATCCTAACACTTCATGCTTAAATCACGCAGCTCGTAGAGTCAATGTACCCGAAATGCTCAATGAGGACTATATTTCAGATGTTGAAGAAGGTATTTTTTGTTCGTTTTCTGTTTTTATTGCTTTTCTCTAGCTTTTCTGAGTCTCATTTTCACTCCTCAATCTAAACTAACTCCATTTCTTCAATCACTTTACCACTGTGCTTTTCTCCGGGTTTGCAGCGAAAAAGTCCTGGATGCACTCATGCTTAATATTACATGCTTGTTTACACAAATATTGCTTCTCTGCTGCATACATTACATTTCACTGCTGTATTGAGGAAGATTTCACACATAGCTATTCTGTAAACACTGGCTCAGTAGTCATGAGTGTTTTGTTAGAGCTACAGTACTGTGCAAAAGTATTAGGCACCCTATATTTTTAAAAAAAAAAATTTGTTATAGATTTGTATTTTATGACTTCTACATTATTGATTCAGTACAAAAATATTTTAGATTCCAAACATTAGTTTTCCAGCACAAAATTAAATGTTACAGAACAATGTTTGTATGGCAGTAAAGAAAGCAGCAGATTACATAAGAGACATTTTTCAGACAAAAAAAAAACATAATGAAGGCTGCTGGGTTTTGCTGCAAAAATAAGAAGCAAGTGTGATAGTCAAAGTCTCCAGAAGAACTGTGGCTGCTTCTGCAAGATGCTCAGTAACACTTACAGCTCATTTCCTTATAAAACGGCACACACTGTACCTGAGACTACTGTTTTTTTAAAGCAAGGGATCGTCACACCAAATATTGACTTTGTTTCATTTATTACTCTTTATTGCTCTTTATAGTATTTTTTAAATGTAGAAACATTTAATTTCATTATTTTTGAAGGCATCCTTTCTCTACAGCATTTCTTTGCACATACCTAAGACTTTTGCACAGTACTGTATATAAAGCTAGGCTTTTAAGGAGAGTTAAATAGCAGCCCTGCTCCTGTTATTTAACACAATTTCCAGCGTGTCCTGTTTTAATAACTAATGGTATTTACACATGGGTGGACAGATCAGTAGCTGGGCCATGCAGATTTCATGTCTAGGCTAGCTAATGAATGTATTATTTGTCCACCCCTGCTACATGTCACAGGAAAGAAACCTGAATGACACACACTTTTGTAGTTACAGTGTCTATAGCCAGCGAAGTGCTGTATCTACACTACCCTTAACCATTGTGTTTAGCTGAAATCTCCAGTCCTTATTCATACACAGTATGAACAAGTATGACAGCTGTATTGCTTCTTAGTAGAGCAGCTCCACTGCAGTAACACATGTATAAATAAATAGAATATATACTGTAATTACTGTATTTTCTGGACTATCAGTTGCAAAGTTTTGCCTTTGTAAAATGCCCATTTATTAGTGCTTTTGAGAATGGCATGCTGCTCCAGCAGTTACATGCTTGGCCATAACATAACATTGACAATAACCACTCATAGCCATTCTAGTGATAATAAGCAGTACTACAAGACTATATGACTGGAGCGATTGGACAAATAAAAGCAACTTGTATACTGATTGACACAATTTTTGCATTAAATTACTATAACTAGTTGTAGTAACTATAATTACTATAACTATAACTAATTAGAGCTTAAAAATTTTCAGGCCTGACAAAAAAAATGGGACAAAATGTAAACTAGGCTAAACCAATAGGGGTCTCTGATGTACTGTTTTAGAGGCAGTACATTCATTCTGTAGAATAAAAATGCCTAGAACATTACAGGATATTCTGAGTTCTGTTTTGTTTTTGTTTTTTTGTTGTTTTTTTAGAGATAAATTAGTTGTATAGCTTAGTCCAGATATAGTGAATGCCTACCTAGTTTTACAGACTCTGTGTGTTGGTATGTGTGTGTGTGTGTGTGTGTGTGTGTGTGTGGGTAGAGACTACTGCAGGGTCCAGTTACTGGTAACTGACACTTGTGCAAGCTCCTATGGTTCCACTGACATAACTCAGATAGCTTCTCATTTACACGTATAGCCACCTCCTGAAATAAACCTGTTATAGTGGCCAGTGTGTTTGGATTCATTAGTGAACATGCTTTGACGGATTCTCTAAATACAAACGCCTGATGGAAGATTAGTGTTCTATGCTGTGATATTTGATCAATGGGAAATAAACAGCATTTTACATTGAATGCAGTTTACAAAGCTACCTAGGAGATGAATGCAAAAAGCTGGGTCTGAGTGCCATGTATAATGCCATACCTGACCTTCTTCTTCTCCCTCTCACTCTGTATGGAGTGCTCTCCAGCTGTGGGAGTGCCAGGGTAAGGATCCAACCCTAAAACTAGCTGCCAAACTGCCAGCTACTTCATCCACCAGCAGTCTCGTAATGGCCTCTGCCAATGATCTGTGAATCCCTGCAAACATAGATGTAGTAATTGGTGATTTTTAGCACACAAATATTTGTCCTGTGTTGCATGGTGGCAGACTGGGTTGTCACCTCACAGCTCCAGGGTCCCAGGTTGAATCAATCCTGGGGTTCGGGTTCCTGTCTGTGTAGAGTTCTTTCTGTGTCTGCTTGGTTTCCTCAAACCTCCCAATAGGTGGAATGGCTACACTAAATTGCCCCTGGGTTTGAATGTGTGGTGCCCTGTGATGGACTGGCATCCCATCCAGAGTGTATTCCCGCCTCACACCCAGTGTTCCTGGGACAGGCCCCGGATCCACCGCAACCCTGACCAGAAAAAGAGCTTACCGAAGATGAATGAATAAATAACCAATTCAACAGTTTGTTAGCTGAAATAATGTATCCATTGGAAATGTCTTGAAAGAAGGTTTGTTTTATTAACCATTTGATAACTTGTAAAGGCTCATGATATGGTGAGGAATTCCAAAATGGAAGCAAAATCTGTGAGAGGAAATGTAACCTTTTAAAGGTGTGCATAAACATAAAAGTGACAAATCAGAAGCTTTCATTTCAGTTCCATTAAAGTCCCCATGAAATCATTTCTGTAGGTTCTATAGGAAATCAGAGTGTCAGCATGTTTAAATGCTTGACTGCCTAACGCAACAGCCAATAGCATTACGCTACAACTGCGCAGAATCTAAACAAACCTGAAAACACACAGACTAAAGTTAACTGCAGCTAACGAACTAGTGCTGTAGAATAAGACCCACCTCTGGGGGAGGGACATATGTTCTGAAGAGCATTTAATTGGAGGATCATGTTTAAGTTTTGACTAGATATAAATCATCAATTTTTTTTTTTTTTTTTTTTTTTTTTTTTTAATTGAACTGACAAATTATGAAATTAAAATGAGAATATCGGCAACTTTTTTTCAGATATAGTATTGCATCGGTGTCCATAACACAAAGGGACATGTACACAGAGCTCAGAAACATCCATTTTGATTTCAGGGGCACTTTAACAATATGTACAGACAAACAAAAGCCCTTCTCAGCTTAGGGATCCTCCTGGTGGCAGGTGGGTGTGCTCAGGTAGGAGTGTAAATAAATCCTGGCAAGTCGTGTTTAACATTTTCACTTGAGCTTGATATAGTGTTATATAAGTGTGATTTTTTTTCAGGAATGATTTTTCATGTTAATTAGAGATAGCCCAGCACAAATTGGTGTGTGTTGGAGTTTAGCTGGAGTTTGAATGCTGGAATCTCACATGGTCTTTCCTGTGTAATAAAGGGGCCAGGGGCAGGTGGCAGGCAGTCCATCCCTCCCTCCCACCCGTCTGTGTGTTCTTCTGCCTGTAAAGGGGTTCTTTTGTTCCTTATTCCGTTCCTCAGAGTCAGATTACTGAGTACACCTAGTCCCCCAGAAACCCCCACACACACTCATTCTCTATTGTCCTGTAGTAGAGGGGCTATGGGGCATCGAGTATCCAATCAAAGAGCGCAGAGCATTTAGTTGAGTTCTATACCACCCCTGCTGTGACCTCGGAATTGCTGTGCTCCCGCGCAGTTCAAACTCTCGTCAGCAGCTGAGGGGTGTGTATGCCGAGAGAGTGTGTGTGTGTGTTTGCAGAGCAACGGAAGGGACTGTCGTTTTTCGGGCAGTCAGGGGGAAGGGACCGGGATATGCGGATGCATCCGTACTGTGCGTTCCTCTGGATTTGTTCTGATTTGAGCATGTGGATTTGAAGTGGATGTATGGAGTGAACAGGGAGGAAGTGGCCTTTGAAACGGCAGAGTGACGCTGAAGGAGGGTCATGACCACTCAGCTGTGTAAGAGTTACTCTGAGAGGTGCTGCAGCTGCTGCCTGATTTTGTTTACGGCATTCTGGGCTGGTCGTGTACGGTAGATTTAGCACTGCAGCACACGCATGGCAGCTCAGGCGAGAGAAAACTGCTGTGTGTGTGTGTGTGTGTGTGTGTGTGGGGTGGGTGCTCAGAGAGAGCTGCTCAGAAAGGTTTTGCTGACTGTTAAGCTTGTGGTTGAAAGCCAGGCAGCTCGGAGGGCTAGTCAATGGTACGTGGTATTGTTTTTTTTTTCCATGACAGAGTGTGTGGGTGTAGGAGGAAAATTCTTTTATGTCAAGTAAACACTGTATAGTGGCTAAAATGTGTGTGTGTGTGCGCGTCATTAATGGTACAGCAGAAGAGGTTTCACGGGGAGGGGTTGCTGTGGCGATGAGCAGCGGGGGAGCAGGATCCGCTTTGTCACTGCTGGAATGCTGTTTCCCCCCCAACCCCAGTTTCTCGCTCTTTCTCTCTAGTGTGCACTTGCTCTAAATCTTTTCTTTTAACCCTGCTAGACTCTTTCCTGGTTGTCAACTTTGTGTGTATGAATGCCAGAGTTTTCTGTTTCTCAATCAAACTCACTAACTGCCGTCTGGTTCATTCTTACTTTCTTTTGGATACTCGAAGAAAAAATGTGCCACTATAAATATGTTTCATGTGTTGATAGTGACTGACAAATAAATTAAGAGAAAATAACAGTTCCATGTCTCAGTCAGTGAGTATGACAGCCGATTTTACTGAGCTGAGAGTATATACTAGAGTATACAAGACGATGATCCTTCCTGGACAAGGTTTTATCTCTGCTAACTCTGTCTGGGTTTTAGGTGAGGACGTGATGATGGGGGACACGGATAAGTACCTGGGCCCCCAAGATCTACGCGAGCTAGGGGACGACTCATTGCCTCAGGAAGGTTATTTGGGTTTTAGCATTGGAGCCCGATCTGGAAGGTAAAGCTGCTTTTCACACATATACACACCCCCCCACACCACCCTCCACCCATGCATTCTACCTAAATCTGAGTTATATATAAATATGGTGTATGTTGTTTGTAACAGTATTATATAACACTGAGCTAAATGTCTAAAGGTAAAGCTCAGACCATTTAAAAAGTCCAACATGACAGTGGCTGCCAACTTTAAAAACTAATAAACTTCAGCATTAATACACCATAAATAATATTACCAAAATAACAAAGTAAGTTAACATTAATTGACAGGTATTTAAATGTTAACTGAATACATATGAATTTACTAATGTTTATCGAATCCACTACTAACAATAAGTAAATGAACGAGAATTAAATTAAACCGTTACTAAATTTTGCTAACTCCGCTCTCCAGGTGTAAATATTGAAACTTTTTTTTCAACCTCGTATCTGAATTTTTTAAATTATTAAACATTAATTAATACAAGTGTTAGCTACTTTGTTAATGTTACCTAGGATGTATTAATGCTGAAGTTCATGGTTTATTCATTTAAACTAATGCATTAATTAATGTCAATTAAAGGGACCTTAATGTAGAACATTATCTGAAGTCATTACTAATCTGCCAGCATCTTTCAGACAGGATGTTATCATGTTCGTGGCATGTAGGAAAACAGCACAGCATTCAGTCGTATGACTCGCACAGACCTTGAGCTGAATGAGTAGGATTTGTCCTGTTATCTCTTCTTTTTTTCCTGATTGCTGGCTTATTGGCAGCCTGGACAATGTTTACACTATTACATGCCTGCTGCCCCCATACTACACACTAGCCAAATGTCAGAGTCAAAAGGCTAATGTTTAACTTACATGAAGCTCGGTGTTAAAAAAGTTGGATGCTGGCCAATAAATCAAACCGGTATATTGAATACACAAGCACTACACAGGACAAAAGGAGGTTAGAACCATGCTCAGTATCAGCCCAGGCATTTACCATGACGTCATACTTGCTGGTAAAACTGAATAAAAAATGATAATCTGGATGAGTCTGGATAAATATTCTGCTCTAAATGCTTGGGTCAGTGTGGGTTTGGTTTTAATACAGTCCTTCCTGTTTGATGCTAAGGAGCTCTGTTTCCTTTCAATCCTCCTTTAAACAGCATCTGCCAAATATCTGCTTGCTTTGCATGCTCTTAGACAGCACTGCAGATCTCCTCTCTGTTTGAACAGTTTGAGAGTAAGATTTGTTGACAGAAACATACTCATACTGAAACACTGTAAACTGCATTCTTTTACATCATGTTTTTATGTTTTTGAGGTTATTAAACACTGAATGAAACCACATGTAGTCGAGAAGAGGGGCTCAGCAGGGTCTAAGAGTGTGTTGCAATGCAACTGCAGAACATTACAAGCTGCTGTCATTCAACCACTGCATTTTGCTCGCTCTCTGATTCATTGCTTTCGATCTCCTCTGTCCCTCCTCTCTCCTTCCTCCACCATACTGATTCCTTCTCATAGTCCTAGAGTCAGGTAAGAGGGCATGACTGTGGATTTTGATGTGCCCCCTTCCCCCGTCCCCCACCCCCCCTTTGAGTCATTACGTCACGGAGACACCCGTCTTGTAATGTCCTTCATTTGTCTGCTGTTCATTTTAACAAGAAATTACAGACATGCGCAGAATGTGCTGACAATTCAAGCCTTTGCTTTTTGACTCTTGGGAACTTGGTGAACTTTGTGTCTGTCGACCTAAGTTCAGATTTCAGAGTCCAGCTTACATTGTGCCTGGTGTAATTTTAAGGAACTCTGCCTGTTCGAGCTCTTTAGCCGTTGCGCTTGTGAGGCTGGGTTTTTTTTCGGTTTTGATGTGGTTCCATTTTTCCCCTCATGTGGCTTCCAGGGTTCCATGGAGTTCACAGACACGAACTTCCTGTTCTGATCTTTTCCATATTGTCAGACTGATATTTTATTAGCAGTAAATTCACCTGCCACTGGAAATTTATGGGCAGGTATTGCTTTGGCAGCAAGCACAGCTTAAATTTACAGTGCTGAATTGCCTTGTCATACTGATTACCACGGGACACAGCACTAGTACATACTACACACATGTGCTGGGAGCATGGAGGTCAAGAAAGAAGGTTTTACTTAGGCCCCTCCTTCATTGCAGCTTCAAATGCCAGTCTATTTCAGTGCTGGCATTCTGTAAGAGAATCCACAGACCACTTATTGATACCGTTTTCACTTTTCTATTACGACTTGTCAGGGGAAAAAGGATAATAAAGATAACATAGCTTATGTCATACATATAGTCATAGCATTACATTGTCAGCCATTTCCAATTTTATCCACATATTATTTAGATATTACATGCTGCTCATTAGTCATTCACACCCACACATACATCTTTATTCTACACAAGAGCTCTCCATCGTTTGACAATTGTGCTGTCGTTTTTCTTTTGAACTTGTGCGCCAGTTTCCCTGGAAGCTGCATGCAGTAACAGGTGTGTGTTTTATTTTTTTTTGTGTGTGTGTTTGTGTGTGTGTGTTTTGTGTTCATCTCATTGTCATTCCCCGCTCCCTCCCCTGTGCACTGTGTGTGATAAACTGTGAATGCCAACAGCCTGCGCTCCTTCAGTTCGGATAGGTCCAACACACTGAACCGGAGCTCTTTCACCAGGGACAGCATGATGATCGAGGAGATCCTGGCACCCAGCAAGGACACGGTACGCTTCCTATCCTCCCCATCCTGTTCTTATGCTCTTGCTCGGTTTACTTCTGCCAGGAGCTGACTTAACAATTTTGCTGTTTAGGAGTGGCGGGATTTGTTTTAACAGTGTAATCTCAACCAGGTCTATTACTTCATAGTCTTCAACCAAACGCCACAATTTATTATGTCGTTCAGAACTGAGGCACTGTTACAATTGCATTTTCTATTGTCCAGAATGGTTATAAAACATAAACTTGTTAAATAGTTTCAGCTTATAGCATATCATTGTTGAATTCTCAAATCTGATATCATATAAAATCACAAGATATTGATTATTCATCTATTACAGCAGCTCTGACAATAGTACCAGCTACAAGGTTTTATCGTTTCTCTAGTAACAATTTACACAGGATCTCGTATAGCAAATGCTCAACATCCATATAAACAGTTTAAAAAAATGTGTGTAATCATTGATATCGTGAGTTTTCTGTGAGGAGACTTTGTAACAATCAGAGGTAAAGCTGTAGGTTTCCACCATGGGAAAGTCATCAGGATGGAGGGCATTGAGGAAATTGTCATGGGTTGTTTTGTTAGTATGGAATAATTGCTCTGATACAAGAATAAAACACTTCTGCTTGTGCTGCTATTAGAAAATACCATGTCATGATGCATCACACCACCCACTGTTGACCTTTTGCCCCCCTGATATTCTCCCTAATTTTAGTTTTGGCCAGTTCCATCCCACAAGTTATGTCTCCTCTATCATATGACAGCTACCATGGGAGGGTAAAGGCTATCACATGCTTCCTCCGAAACACATGAAGCCAGCCGACCACATCTTTTCGAACTGCTGCTCATGCTGCATCATGGGGTGGTGTAACATACTCGTACAATAGTGCTATCCATCCCCTTCTGCATACATGAGCTCAGAGACACCCATGATTGGTTAGCATTGCTGTGATTGATAGTGGAGAGAGTATGCCACCACTTTCACCCAGAGAGCATGGCCAATTTTTGCTTTCTTGCATCAGGATTCAAACTCGCAATCTCCAGACGAAAGGGTAAACGCTCATCTGTTGCGCCACTCTGGAGCCCCCACTGTTGATTATTTTCCTATAACAGCACTCGCCATTGTGTTTTATTTCTTATATGTCACCCTTAATCTTTACTCTGAGAAAGGCCTAGCATGTGCTAAATGCATTAGCAAGACATACCCAGGATTCTTCTGATTTGAAACAAGAGGCTGTGGTAAGGTGGACTCAAGAGAGGTCAGAGTAAACCCCACCAGGCAGCAATTCCATCTAAGCGTGATTCAGCTCTGTGTCTGTTTGTTCTATTTCATTTGGGCTATGTGCAGGACCTCCTGAGAAGGTGAGAATTCCTATGGAACAGAAAATTCAAAATGTTCCTCCAAAAAAAAAAAAAAAAAAAAAGAATCCCAAGGCTCTCTTTACTACAAACACCCTTTACTACTGTTGTACTACTAATCTTCATCAAGAAACGTCTAAAATACAGCAGTGTCTGTCCATCAGGGTGCAACCTATAGTAAGACATTTTCCTCTTAAATGTGCCCATTAATTATGTCAGGGAAAGGAGCAACTTCAACAAATCATGATTGCAAGGGTGAACCGCTAGAGGGCCATAAAAGGATCAAAAAGAGGATACTATACATACATATATACATATATATATATATATATATATAAGCATATAAGGTTTGTTGCTTTCTTGTTTCTGAACCCTCAAATCTGAGACTGTATTAAATCTATATTACTATTGTGTATTTACTTACATTCTTATATTCTACTTATATTCAACATATGTCTTTTTGTTGCCCCATTGTGAAGCCTAGGTAGAAGTACCCACATATGATAGATAAATGGTATTGAATTCATAGGCATACAATAGACATCTGTAATAAAGGCTTTTTCATTATTCAGAAGAGTGCCTTATTATTTGAACAATTTCTTCAACAAAGAGCGCCTCTAAACCACTGAACATTCCAGTTTCTCTCGTTTGCCTTCTTAGGGCTGTATTCAGAGTTGGCCACTTAAGATTAAAAGTTACATATGTATTTACATGAGGAAAGTTACTCGTATTCAGAGTCGGGTTATGCAGCTCAAATTGTTGTCGAATTTTTGGACAGCTCATTCAAATGATTAAAATTACCTGCATATAGTTCAGGACCTGAGGTTGCCAGATTTGTCTTCAGTAGAAGCATTTTAAAATTTTTTTTTTGTTTTCAATAGTGTCTACAGACTTTTAACACAATCACTTGCCTTTAAGCCCACACAAAAAAGAGGAGTGAAGAAGGAACTGGTGTTTTTTTCTTTGCTGTCAAATGGAATGTTATGTCTTAAAATGTTTAAAAATGTTTACAATTTAAAAATGAAAAATAAAACAGACTATGATGATATACTGTATGAATGAGAAGATGGCAAGCTTTTAAATAAACATCTAATCACATTAATTGGGTTCATGTCTCCCAACTCATTTTTGAGCAGCTTATAAAATAGCACTTGATCCAGCACATCCTATTATTTTATATTGTATTTTTTTTTAACAGTTAATCGTGTGCACAATTTAATGAAGCCATGAGATACTAAATCGAGGTCATGAACTCGTACTGTGTGTGCAGGATGTAGGCTATTTTATCTCACTTTTAAATCACTGTTTAAAAATGATAAAATAATTTTAATTCAATGCACTCTCCTGCAAAAAAAAAAAAAAAAAAAGGCTTATGTTAAGTAACTGCCTTAAAAAACTTTTCTTGGATTTTAATCATCAATTAATAGTGGCATATTGATATATTCAGTACTGACCTAGAATGGCTTTCCATTGTTTTTTTTTGGTTTGTTTTTTTTTTTTTGGTTTGTTTTTTGAGTGTATTTACAGTGTGAAATATTGTAATTACATCAAACTCTCAGACAGTTGACTGCTCCCCACTTGAGCCGATACCACAAAATAAAAATGAGCCCAAGATGAGATTTGCATGTAACTGAGATGCACCTCTGTTTTAGGCACACTCTGCCACATTCATGCAATTCTCACACAAATGTTAAAGTAGTACTTAAGTCTATAGTTATGTTTGAGGTCTGAGTACTATTGTGTGTAATTTCGGTATTAACTACTCTCTACAAACGTGTTACTCAACTCTGAATACAGCCCACAGTCTTTAAACTTTTTTTTTCTAAGGAGAACTATGTGTTTAGCTCATTATGAGTGGTGATTACAGTGTGTTTAAAAAAATTCTCTTCTTCTTTAAATGCTTCAGGCTGTCTGTAAAGCGATGCACTGCGTTGTTGAGCCCCATAATAAGGTATTCAGTTCAATGAAAGATGTAATATTATTTTGCCAAACTTCAGCTCAAATGCAGGCAATATATCATGTGAAAAAAAAACTGCATTTGCGTAGCGGCTATTAAGCCACATGATGCCTGAATTCCTTCTGCTGTCCGAGAAGCACTGTTTTATTTGCTGCTCTATGATTTGTAGCCCAGTTTTGACTTGTCATTATTTGCTTCAGAAGTTTCAGTTCCTACTCTCCACTGCCCCTACAACCTAATTTAAATATGCATGTATTCTTTGGATGCTTTCTGCCATCAGCCACTCAGTGAGGTGATAAGTGTGTGGTTGAGATGCTAATTGCAATGTAGGTTGCACTTCTCAGCTCCACAACACTTCCCTCCTAGCGCCGTTTTATTGCCATGTATTGAGATTAAGCTTGTTGTTGTGGTTCACCGCCCAAACACAGTATTGACAGTGTGTGTGTATGTGTGTTCTCACCCTCAGCATCTGGCTGTAGCTAAAGAGTATGACTCTGACTCTCTGAGGCGATACAGTTGGACAGCAGATGCCCTGGACAATGTCAACTTGGTCTCCAGCCCAGTCCACTCAGGGTAAGATGTGCCTGTGTGTCTAAAATGATATATACCAAAATTCTATTGTTGGACTACAATGTCACACATTTAATCTTTAAAAGTTTTAATAGTGGATCTACAGACAACCAGTCTTTTCCAAATGCGTATAATGTTCATGCTCTCTCCTCCCTTGTCTCTTCTGCTGCTCTTTATGCATCTATCACCTGTCTGTCCTCCGTGTTCCTGCAAATGAGTAGCATTTCTCTGGTGTTGTTGATGAAACTTGTTGATTTTATCCTTCCTCCGCTGTTCCATTTTTGTTTCATTGCAGTGTTTCTACTCCACTTCCTCAGTATGACTCCAGGTGATGATGGTTGTCCTGTGATTACACTTTCTTTCTTCTACTCTGCCTGCTTATTTTCTTTCTGTTCTTCTTCACCTTCAAGTTGAACTAAGCAGGAAGAATCAGCAATACATGACTTTAAAACTTTATAAAATGAAGTGCTTTTATACAACAGTTAGTTCCAGTCCACTAATTTGATTGGATGAGTAGTGTTCCAAGAGTGCTTATATTTACTAAAACCACACTGGGACGTTTCACTGTGTGTATCACGCCGCTTGTCTGTGTTCGCCATGTAAAATTCCACTTCTAGCAGCAGTCCCACTGAAACGGTTACTACAGAAGTGTTAGTGACTTCATCAGCGAACATGGCAATAGAAACATTTTTCATGAATATAACTTCTGACTTAAAATAAAGCTCGTCAGATGAAGATGAAAAGGAAGAAGGGATGCCAGTTTCACCAGATGCACTTTTAACGAGAATGTCCAAAAATCAACGTGAGCTAGATAGCCAGCTAGCCAACAGGCTGTCAGTGAGTGTGGCTTCTTTGGGCTCCATTTTCATTCGTGGAGCAAAAAATAAAAAGCTTATACTTTTGGCCAAGGAAATTAACCAGCAGACCTGGATCTAACAGATATCCTTCTGAAAGCTGAGGCTGAACATTTTAGATTTGGGTGGTAAACATGACTTGTAGACTTGAGATTGGGTGCCAACAGCCTTTAACAGAGCTATCAAATCACTGGTACGTTTTTATTACATTCTCTATCCATTCAACTATATGGCCAAAAGTGTGTGAACACCTGATCAGTCAGGACTTGTTGAACATCCCATTCCAGATTTAGCCCCCCTTAGCTGTTATAATAACCTCCACTCTTCTGGGAGCTTTCCACTAGATTTTGGGTAGGTGTGGCTGTGGGGCTTTGTGCTCATTCAACCACAAATCCCCACATTAGTGAGGTCAGACCTGAGGTTCAATCGGTGTTCCAGTTCATCCCAAAAGTGTTCAGTGGAGTTGAGGTCAGAGCACTGTGCAGGCCACTCAGGTTCCACAGCAACCTTGGCAAACCATGTCTTCATGGATTACACTTTGTGCACAGGTACATTGTCATGCTGGAATAGGTTTGGGCCTCAGTTCCAGTGAATGCTACAACATACAAAGACATTCTAGACAATTCTGTGCTTCCGACTTTGTGATAACAGTTTGGGGAATGCGCTCGTATTGGTGTGATGGTCAGGTGTCCATATACTTTTGGCCATATAGTGTATATCAAGTACATGAAGAGCTTTTAAAACTTATCCTTCAGAAGACCTTCAAACTCACAACCTGATCAGGTCTTCTCGTGCAGAGCTGTAAAACTCCTGCAGGAGCATGGATTGCTCCTAACACTGATTAGTAATCAGAATCACGACTTCTTTCTTTTCGTGCAGATGCATATGAGATTCAGATGGCTTAAAGGCATCAGAAAATTCATACTAGTGTCAACATACTCTGCCCATTGCTTGCAGAGTATCTGATACCGATTTGTCACAACCTTCAGAATCTTGAAGATTGCAATTTCCATGTATACACACTTCCAAGTGCCAAGTTTCCAAAACAATTACAATAAACTTTTTGGAAAATTTAGCCAATGTACTAAAAAAAAGTTAATATCATCATCATTAATCATGTCTCAGCCTAGTTTGAAGAAGTCAGGTACTAGTAAAACAAGATATCCTTGCATGTTTCCTGATGAGCTCCAGAAATTTTGTGGTTTGTTGTTTGCATTGTCATTCAACTCAAAAGTAGGAGGTTCTTGGCCACAGATCTATCAGATTCTCTTGCATATGCTAGCAGCCTGGCTTGGAAGGCTAATTTCAGACAGATGACTGTTTTTAAAAGGTCAAACAGGATTGTGTAAGACCTTAAATCCAGTACAGGCTTAAAGTCACATAGTAAGTACCACATGTTAACCGCACCACTTGTTTGCTCTTTTTATAAGACACTGACATGTGATCAGATTCACAAATTCAATTTGTTCACCAAGTAAAGTATATGAGATTATAGAAGTCATGGATGTGATAACTTCAGTAGTGCACGCTATGATTGTATTTTTGATACATGCATAACAGTTGATTAGAATGGTTAGATTTGGATATCTCTGACAGTATGTGTGGCATAGGCTGTCAAAAGGCTCCCAATGAGTCTCAGACAATCTCAACAAACTAAGTGCACAGATCAGTTCAGGTACTGGCACTTGCAATTGTATTGTGAAGGTGTTGAAAATAATTTTGATTAAATTTGATTGAAGGTTAAAGAACCCACCATGTACAGAGATGTTTCAATATTGACATATACATGGTAAAATTCCAGTGGCTGACTCAGTCATTATTGGTAAAATCACCAGAAGCGAAAAACATGCAACCAGTATTGTTGGTCAACTCTTATTTTCTCACCTGGTTTTTGATAAAGCACGGAAACAAGTTTGAAGATGCTCTTTTTCCAGTAACACAAATTTTTTCCAGTAACACAAATGACCACTTTTGCTTGATGAGTGATCTTCCTTGGCAGTTTGCAAAGAACTTCAACTTATAGGCCATCAATCAACAATAAATAAGGAGCTAGAGATTTGTATCTCTCAGACATACTAATGCTATCACATGACAAACCATACCCAGTGCCTCTATGAGTAAACTGCCAAGGCTGAGTTCTCATGGTCCCACTTTCCAGTCTCTCTTCTTGTTTGCCTCTTTCCTCTCTGGTGTTTGGTTGTGTGAGTTCTTTATCACGGCATGGAAACAGTCCTCACTGGTGATCACTGAAGGGCAAAGCTACTTTGTCCCTTCCCCTTTTCATCTCTGTGCCATTTTGCTCTCTACAGGTTCCTGGTGAGCTTCATGGTGGATGCTCGCGGCGGCTCCATGCGAGGCAGCCGCCACAATGGGATGCGCATCATCATCCCACCACGCAAGTGCACAGCCCCGACTCGCATCACCTGCCGCCTGGTCAAGCGGCACAAGCTTGCCTCACCACCACCCATGGTGGAGGGAGAGGGACTGGCAAGCCGCCTGGTGGAGGTGGGCCCTGCCGGAGCTCAGTTCCTCGGGTAGGTCATGCTCTTCTGCCATTTCTGTTTTCTTGTTTCTTCTTTACTCCCCATTGCCATGAAACCCATCTGTGTTTGGAGTGTGTGGTGGCTAGGCGTTTCGGCAGTGAGACTAGTGTCAAGCCAGCCTCTGATAGTTGACAGTAATGCTGCAATATATGCAGAGCTCAGTGTAGCCCACTTCATTTGCTATTTTCCAGTGATCTCATCCTCCAAGCAGATGAATGAACTTCCCTTATCATATGAGCAGTAATTTAGAAAAAGTAAAGACTTCTCAAGGAGCTCCACCATAACGAATGCACAGTAGTGACTATAGTATGTGGAGAGGTTTAGAAGGCTAACTAGTTGAAGTGACTAAATGAAACACTAGTATTCCTGCAGCAATGACAGACTGTTTTGTGTTCCTCCTTTTTGTTCCTCTAATTGCTGCATGGATGTTATTCAGTAAACTCCATCTACCCCGAAAACTCCCCTCTCTTAATGAGGGCGAGAGCTTCGTTAGCCGAATCCTGCAGCTTGGGCCTCAAGGAACAAAATTTGCTGGGTAGGAGTGTGCCGCTGAGAAAAGACGACACTGCTCTTGGTTGAAGCCATTGTTGATTTTTTGTTGGGTTGTTTTACTTTCCAGTCACCTGTTTCTTTAAGGCTTTCAGCCGACTAGCGAGGTCGCTGAAAGTGGATCATGCTCGCTGTACTGTGCTTGTTGGGCATGTTATCTGCTGCTGTTATGGCTGCCAACTTTTGCCCATGTTTGACCAAACTCAGACTCCCACTGTGCCATCCCATGTGGGAGATGGATTCATTTGCTCTTTTCTTTCTGGAGAAGGTATCATTCTTCTTGCAGTTTCAGAGAAAGGCATGAGAGACAACACTGTACAGAATTATATTATAGGAACAAAATACATTACTTGATGTACCATACAGCATGGAGTTAATATATACAAGATCATGAAATGCCAAAGAACAGGAGCAACATAGCTGAAAATATACTGAAAGTCAAAAGTTTTTGAACACCTTATATTTTACAGTTTTTGAACAAGCAATAGGCTAATTCTGTTTTTTTTGTCTGCTAATTAAACTAATTAAAAAGGCCTCTAACTAGGCATTTGTAGCACACAGTATGTAGCTGTCTTACATTTGATATAGGCTTAGCTGGTTTAGCCTCCAAATGCCCCTGCCATTAGAACAAGCACTCATACAGAGTCCATTTAATATAACTCTCTAGATACAAACATTTAGATCCTTTCTGGAACACTTATTTAATATTTTTCTGTATTTTAATTGACATTCTGCACCGCAACCTATATGTGTTGCAAAACTTTTGACTGACAGTTTATATGTATTTTTTCATGGTACCTTCTCTGGGATTATACATTGAATGTAATTTTCTGTTTTCCCATGACTCAGTGTGGACAGTGTCTTGCTTGTCTGTATCTAAATGTCACTTTATATTTATATACAAATGCATCTATTTTAAAATGTTAGCTTTAACTTGTACGGTTAACAAACAAAACTTTAACAAAATTACTAATGTATGATGTTAAAAATAGCCTTCTATGTTAACCTATATGTTACTAATTAAACAAATGTATTAGATCAGTTTCTCAATCCTCATACTAGAGTACCCCTGCCCTGCATATCTTGGTGGTTTCCCTCCTCTAGCTCACATAGTTAAACTCAGTTCAGACTCGTTAATTAGCTGATGAATTGAATCCGATGATTTGGGAGTAGGGACAACACCAAAATGTGTAGGGCGTTGGTACTCCAGGACCAGAATTGAGAAACCCTATATTAGATGTAATTATAAAAAAACTGTAAATGTTCTTTCTTAATCCCTTTAGTGCCCAATTTGAAACATCTAGAATGTTGCATTAAATCAGCCATTTTATTCGTTTGTCTTTTTGCATCTCTTTACAATTCTGGAGGTATAAAGCACAAAGTATTGACGCTTGGTGGACATTAGTATATATGCCTATGTGTATATTAAATAAAGACTTGTATATAAATGCTCTTATTATCAGGTGTACCAAGTGGCCCTCTTTTGCAATGCTGAAGTATGCCCCATGCATACGATCATCAGTCTATTTATTTTATCAGTTTATCAGTTTATTAGTAGAAAAGCCTCTTTAAAAGTATAGTCAGCTCTTAGTGGTGTATGATGATCTGTCCTTGCAGCCCTGTGATAGTGGAGATCCCTCACTTTGGCTCCATGAGAGGGAAGGAGCGTGAGCTGATCATTCTTAGGAGTGAAAATGGAGAGACTTGGAAGGAGCACCAGTATGACTGCAAGACCGAAGCCCTCAATGAGCTGCTTAATGGCATGGATGAAGGTAGGACATCATCAACACACTAAGGAGCTATAATTAGAATAGATTTTCTGTACCACCAAGAAACAGCCATACTGTCATATATCTAGCATTTAAATTCATATACATGTGATTAAAAATAAATCAGCTGCAAACTGGTGGAAAAAAGAAGCACAACACTTGTTGGTCTAAATTCCTCATGAGCAGCAATAAATGACAGCAGTAACAAGTACCTTGAGTACCATGAGACCACATCTTATCTGGAGAGCCAGTCAGCCTCTGAATGTGCAGTTTAGATATGTACGAAATATTCTTGCATAGTAATTGATCTTTTCATTCTGCTGAAGCTCTGTCTGCATTTGGGACATCGTGTAGTGGTTTACACCAAACAGTTTGCTAAAAATGCCTGCAGTATGACAGTGACTTCTTTGCCTTGAACTAGGAAAGCATAGGGACAAGTTGGCTATATGGCTAAACATTTTTTATACACTTTCATTCACCATACCACTGAATACCACAGTAGTAAAAGTAGTTATTTGAGTTACCATAGCCTTCCTCTCAGCTTGAACCAGTCTGCCCATTCTCCTCTGATCTCAAGGGTACAGGTGTTCGTTGGCCCATAAACGTCTATTTTCTCCATTTATATATCTGAAGCCCAAAATGATTATTATACGTGGTTTGTCCCTAAAGAACTGGACAGCATGGAAGACCTGGAGAAGAAACGCATCTGTAGAATCATCACTAAAGACTTCCCACAGTATTTTGCGGTGGTGTCACGGATCAAGCAGGAGACTAACCATATGGGTCCTGAGGGTGGGGTTCTTTCCAGCATGACTGTTCCTCAAGTCCAGGCCTCTTTCCCTGAAGGAGCTCTCACCAAGAAGATCAGGGTTGGACTTCAGGTATGCAGACACTTAAATGTCAATTCAGGGTTTATACAGTTCTGTTATGAGCATTTTAGATATTATTGCAAGAGCAGATTAAATTAGATATTTTTGTATCCTTACTGCAGCAAGAACCTTCTAACTCCCACAAGACATTGTCAGGAGAATGAAGTCCTTACTTTAGAGGGGTAAAATATTTAGAGATGAAAGTAATAATATGTGAAAGCCACTAATTATATGTGAAAGCCAGAAGAAATATCAAAAATGAGTAGGGACAAGTCCTGAGTGGCACAGCAGAAGAGTGTTTACCTTATTGATGGGAGACTACAAGTTCGTATCCAAGATTTGGGACTTCACATGTCTAGAGAGCTATCTAGTAGGTGGTGGGAATTGGCAAATGACCAAATTGTGTGAAAATGGGGTAAAAAAAAATATCAAGATCATTAAATCTAACAAAAAGCCATGTTTCTACTTGCCTTTGTTTACCTGATAATTTACCCGAGTGTAATTTAAAAAGTGTATCAGATCAACTGACATACCAGTTATTAACTGCTTGCACGCTTTCCAGACCCAGCCAGTCCCAGACGAGACAGTAAAGAAGATCATAGGCAACAGAGCAACATTCAGCCCCATAGTGACAGTGGAGCCACGCAGAAGGAAGTTCCACAAACCCATCACCATGACCATCCCTGTGCCTCCTCGATCAGGGGAAGGCATGAACAATGGCTACAAAGGAGATACAACACCTTGCTTACGCCTCCTGTGCAGCATCACAGGTAAGACCATTCCATGAACCATTGCTTCAGTACATGCCTTTGTCTTTGGTGGCTCATATTAAAGCGATGCCCTCATCTCCAGCTTTTGGTTGATGGGTTTCTGTGTCGCACATTTCCTTTTACATATATGCTCATGAGGGCTCTTCCACAGGTGGCACTTCCCCCGCACAGTGGGAAGACATTACTGGAACTACTCCTCTCACCTTTTCGAATGACTGTGTCTCGTTCACTACCAACGTATCTGCCAGGTAATTGGCTCAGGTTTCAATATGCTTCATAAAAATATGACAAATATGTCAATTTCAATCTGCATCTCCAGAGAAAACAGACACAATAGCAGCATTTGTAAGGCTTCCCAGTTTTTTAAATCACAGGTAACTCCTGTATTTAACTACAGTCCTAACCTTTTGTCGTTTTAATCAGGTTCTGGCTTGCGGACTGCCATCAGATTCCGGAGACAGTATCTTTGGCCACTCAGCTCTACAGGGAACTCATCTGTGTGCCGTACATGGCCAAGTTTGTAGTGTTCGCCAAGATGAATGACTCTGTGGAATCCAATCTGCGATGCTTCTGCATGACAGATGACAAAGTGGACAAGACCCTGGAGCAGCAAGAGAACTTTGAGGAGGTGGCCAGAAGCAAAGACATTGAGGTTGGTCATTCAACAACAACAACAAAAAAAATTTGTGCTGCTCTCATTCAGGTTTATTTGACTTTTATTCTGTCTTAACAAATATTGTACTGTTGTACTGGACATAAGTGGAATGAAAGTGAAATGCCTTTGTTCATCGAATCTCTTCAGACTGCAAACAAACCATATAATAGAACCTTCATGGCTACTTAACACATTTTGGATTTTTACAGGTTTTGGAAGGGAAGCCTATCTATGTGGACTGCTATGGCAATTTAACACCTCTGATTAAAGCTGGACAGCAGCTGGTTCTTAACTTCTATGCATTTAAAGAGAACAGACTGCCATTCTGTGTAAAGGTAATATAGCTGGTTCTTTTTTAAACTTGTACTTGTTGAAAATATCCTTCACTAGAGATTAACATTTTGCACTGTATGTGTGGTGGCCTGGGAGCCCCTGGTTTTTCAACAGGTTTTCCCAGACCACCAAACATATTCTAATCTTATATAACTTTCTGAAATTCCACAACAACTACAATGGCTTATATCCCAATTGGTCATTTTTTCTTTAAGAGAGGGGACTTCAAGAGGGACTGTGGTCATGATATATGTAAAACTCACGTTTTTACATGTTTTGTTCATGCTTATCTGCTCATTCTACACTGAATCACCAAAGGTGAGGGACAACAGCCAAGAACCTTGTGGACGGCTGTCCTTCCTCAGAGAGATTAAAAACGCAAAGGGGCTTCCCCAGACTGCTGTCTGTAATTTAAACATCACTCTGCCTGCACTCAAAAAGGTAAGGTTGTAATTATCAAGTCATCTGTGTCATATCATGTCATCTTCATACTCAGGAAAGGTAGATCAGTGTTTGCAGCGATAAGGGATAAACTTGGTCAAAACTGCCTGAGTGTGTCTTTTATCTGTTTTGAGCTTCTCTCTGGTCTTTGCTATGGCTATGGCTGACCAAATCAGAATTTTGATTTGGAACCATGCTTTGGCTGACAGTGCACAGGCTTATGCTTTTTCAGTGGTAATTTGTGGTTGCTTCCTGTATCTTTTAGTTCATTTTTATTTTCCTTTTCTGTTTCTTTGCTATGGCTTTGCGGTGGCTCTTTTTCTGTGTGCTCACAATCGCCCTTTTCACATCCTGATGTTTCTTACCCCTTGCTCTCCATTGCGTTATTCCCCGTTTCTGCAATGCATCTTGGGAACCAAAAAGGATATGGACTCAGATCCTGATGAAGAGGTAATAGTCCTGTCCCCTCAGTTCCATGTGGTGTGCTGGTGATTCATTTGCTTTAGTTTCTAGGTATTTGCTCTGTGAAACCACACATTGTGCAGCTATTGCCTGTCATGGGGCTTTATTGTATGATTTGGTAAATTTGCATTGGCTTAACTCCATACACTGTAAGACCACATATATTTCATATCACTGGCGAAAGATTGCCATCATTTTTATTTACCCATCCGTGTACTCTGTCACATTGCTTTAAAGATAACCTATGGCTTAGTTTAATGGTTTAAGATTGTTTCCTCAATTTTTAGATGTAAACTACATAACATGTCTATGAGGAATAAAAATAATGTTAATTGTATGTTCCGTATTTTTAAAAATTATTTTAATGACATTATTACAGCACAAATATTGAGAAAGTGTATGGTTCACATCATTATCAGTACCAGTCTTTTACAGGATAGCACCAACTGCCCCATATAGAAATAAAAGCTTTGTTTTATTCTTAGGTGTACATTCAACAGTTTAGCTGAAGTTATGAATACAGAAATATAATTTTATATAACGGCACAGTCAATTTAATATAGTAAAGTCAGGGTACAAATTCTGAGAGTAAACTCAAATTACTAACATAGCTTGACATACAGGGCTGATAAGGGGGGGAATTTATAGGACATTTTTGTTATTGTTGTTGCAGACTGAAAAGCCAGAACGACGTCATACCTTTGCATCTCTAGCCTTACGTAAGCGGTACAGCTATCTGACTGAGCCTGGATTGAGTGAGTGTGATATTTCATTAACATTCTTGGGAGAGTAACATTTAGTAGTGTTAAAGTTAACATAAAATCTAACATGTGACCAGTATAGACTATTTACCAGTTGAAAATGCAAATGTTATATCTGCACATTCTTGCCATGCATAACAAAGTCCTCATGCTTGTTCTATACAGTTTATTTTTGCATGGGTTATTATGATATTTAAGTTGCTGTGCTGTGCCTGCTCACTTTGTTAGATATTGTTCACTGTCTGTGTTCTCTTTTCTCATTGGCAAGAAAACAATGAAATTACCCATTTAATATCCATAACAATTTTTCTTACTTGACATATTAAGTCATAGTCTCCTCCTTTTTCATCCCCTCCTAAACTAGTATTGCTCCTTTTGGCTTTGTGATTGTGCAGAGTTTTCATTTATTTTTTGACAGAAATGCATGGAGAGTCACGAACAGACTTTCTCTCAGATGCTTTCACAGTTTGCACTGAATTGCCTGTCACCAAGACTACTCAGTACTGCATGATGCGTTATTATGGACTTAAGACCTTCTTACTTAGCCTGTTCTTTGCAATAGTAAAATTTGCTAAAGCACAGAAAATAGGATAGCATATTTTTGTTTAGTAATATTAATTTCTGGTTTGTCAGAATACCCGAATTTGGAATGAAACTGGTTTTTCCAAACAGATAAAAGGCACTTTAGTAAAATCAAGGTAGCCAGTAACAGGGGAATGTAGCACATCTAAAGTCAAAAGAGAAATTGTTTTCCTCTGGGTTCTCTGCATTTGTCTTGCCATTTTGCAGTTTGTTTTATTGTCTTGTTCATTACGTCGTTGTGCGATTTTTTTTTTTGTTTTGTTTTGTTTATTTTGGGGAGGGAGGGTCTTGTCTAAGTCATCTCCTTTGTTGGACTTAAGTTATATTATGTGTGCCATTTGTGGACCTTGGATCACATTGAAATCTCTTTTTTTGGCTCTTCATCATTCAACTCATATGTACCACCATGAAAGCATTGTTCTTCTTTCTTCTATGATACAAACACCACTGACCAATTTTTCCCTTTGGTCTCTCTGTTTCTCAACCATTTTTGTTGATTTTGTGTTGGATTTTAATTTGTCTGTTTAAAGAAACAGTTGAGCGAAGTACAACAAGAACACTGCCTGCTGGTTACCCTCACAAACCTGTCTTTTCAACAAGATCTTACCAGGCATGGTCGGCTGCTCCTGTTACCATCCCTGGGCAAACAAAATGTGGACTGGGTTCCCTCTCCAGCTCACCTTCCAACACGCCATCTGCTTCGCCATTAAAGTCAGTCTGGTCAATAACCTCAGCTTCTCCACTCAAGTCCACCCTGGGAACCACAAATGCATCTCCTGTAAAGTCCGTTAGTGACATAGCATCGCCCATTAGAACATACAGATCTATTTCTTCACCTATAAAAACTGTCGTTCAGCAAGGCCAATACCCTTCTCCAGTTTCTAGTGGTCTCATGTCTTCATCTTTTAAAACTGGCACAGATCCTGTGTCTATCAAGGGACTTGCTGCTTCACTGTCTTCAAGACCTATTTCTGTACCAACATCTGGTTCTATACTTGATCGAACATTCACCACAATGACCCCCCCTGAATCTCCAAAGTCAGTTGCCAATTTGTATACTTCAGCTTTGTCACTCCGATCAACTCTTACTTCCGCACCTACTGCAGCAACACCCACGTTTAAAACCTTAACAAGTCTGTCGTCGATGAAAACTTCTCCAGATCGAGGTACAGTCTCCAATGGGACAATTCTCTCATCGCTCTCTTCACCGGCTGGGCCTACTGTTGCCTCTGCTGAAACAGTCCTTCTCAATGGATCTGTGTCACCAGTCAAATATCCCTCTTATTCTTCTACATCACCCCGTCTACTCTCAGAAGGAACTAGCAGCTTGCAGGAGAGGATACAAGCTACAACACAAGCAGCTGCTTCCAGTGTTAGTGCAGCTTTTTGTGAGGCTGAAAAAACTCTAATTGGCTATTCTACATCAAGCTATGACACAATAAAATCCATGTCATCTCCTCTGAGATCAAATGTGTCAAATTCGGTGTATGGTTCCTATAGAGCCCCTGGTCCTTCCGGCACCCCACTATCAACTAGTGCTATGACTGTACCAGTTTTCTCTCTAGTGAACGTTCTCCCTGAGCCCCAAGATAAGAAGATATCAGACACAGTATCAACTGCACCTCAGACAACCACTCAAACACCATCATTTATGCCAAGATCTAAACCCTCAAAACCCCAACTCTTTATCCCTTCAGCAGCATTTAAATCAGCCACTGCCTCGCAAATGTCATCAAGTCAAGATATTTTGCGGGACGTGGCAGACATGAAAGAGGGTCTTATAAAAATGACTGCCATACTGCAAACTGATGCCACTAATGTATCAAAGACGTATCAGTCCCAGGCTACCAGGGAATCTAAAATGGAAGATGAGGAACCTTTCAGTTTAGTTGAGAAAGTTAAAGAAGATCTTGTGAAAGTTAGTGAAATCCTCTCTAAGGATGTACTGAGTGAGACAAAAGTCTGCACTAAGGACAAAGCATCTGAGGATGAGTGGGAAGAGTTCTCTAAAGATGAAATAGAGGAGGCTCAAGAGAGTGTACTGAAATCCCATCCCACTTTTGAATCCACCCTGCCAGTTAGACCACAGTCAGTGCAAGACAAAGACCTGAATTTAGCCAAGGTGGTTGACTACTTAATGAATGACATTGGTGCTAGTTCACTTTCAAAAATTGCTGGTGAAAAGAGCAAATACAACGAAATGAAGGAGGGGGAGGAAAAACAGAAACGTACATTCAAATCTGAGCATAAACTCAAAATGCCACCTCCAGGTATGCGCACCTCTCCTTCAGAGAAAGATTTATGCAAATTAACCGATTCATACAGTGGTACAGATGCAATTTTGGAATCCCCTGACGACTTTTCCCATGATCAGGATAAAAGCCCACTCTCAGACAGTGGTTTTGAAACCCGAAGTGAAAAGACTCCTTCGGCTCCTCAAAGTGCAGAGAGCACAGGACCCAAACCTCTCTTTTCAGATGTTCCTATTCCCCCAGTCATAACAGAAACCAGAACAGAGGTTGTTCATGTCATCAGAAGCTATGAACATCCTGAGGAGGCCTGTGAGCCCCTATTGGAAGAAGCTGCCGCATTGCAGTCACCTGCTTGCATTGAACCTGAGTCAGCTGCTGGCTCTATCAAAGACAAAGTAAAGGCTTTCCAGATGAAAGTTAGTTCTGAAGACGATTCTGTAATGAGCAAAAGTATGTGTCTGAAAGAGGAAACTCACATAACCACCACAACTAGAATGGTCTACCACAAACCACAGTTAAAAGAGGCAGGCTCTGACAGAATTGACGAAACCATGTCAGTTCGAGACATAATGAAAGCTTTCCAGTCAGGAAGAGACCCTTCCAAAGAATTGGCTGGGCTATTTGAACACAAGGCTAGTAAGGATTCTATCAAAGGAGATGAATTAACACCACGGTTCCTTGATAAGGACACAAAACCCAAAGTTGAAAGAATAATTGAGGTTCATATAGAAAAGGGCAACACAACAGACCCAACAGAGGTAATAATCAGAGAGACAAAGAAACACCCTGAGTATGTATGCAAAGGCAGCCGTGGTCTGAAGGAACTTTCTAACAGAGTAGAGGGTGATTTTGGGGCTCTGCAAGACGATGAACTGTTTACTGCTGAGGAAACAGTGCCCTCTTTCTTAGAAACCTCTAGAGTCAATACACCTGTTTCTCAAGAGGAGGAGAGTCGACCCAGTTCTGCTCAGCTCATTGCTGATGACTCATATAAAGCTTTTAAACTACTAAGCCAGCAGTCCATTGAATATCATGATGATGAATTGTCCGAGCTGAGGGGGGAGTCATATAGATTTGCTGAGAAAATGCTTCTTTCTGAAAAATTAGACACATCACAGTCTGATACTGAGGATTCAGTCATTAACCAGGGAAGTGGCATCACTCCTGATTTAGGAGCAGAAGGATTTTATGGCCCTAAAAGAGAAACAATTTTCAGATCAGCAAGGGACGCATCCGACAAATTTTTCCATAAAGATCAGTATGATAAACTGACGGTGTTGCACTATACAACAGAACCAGACAGCCCCAAACATACAGTCAGGATGCGCTTTACCCAAGATAGGCAAGACAGAAATAGAGAGAAACTTATATATGAAGATCGTGTTGACCAAACTGTTAAAGAGGCTGAAGAAAAACTAAGTGAAGTTTCACAGTTTTTTAGAGACAAAACAGAAAAGCTAAATGACGAGCTTCAATCCCCTGAGAAAAAGCCTCCCATGAGAGACTTCAGAGAGACACGGTCAGGCCCAAGCTCAGTGTGCAGTAGTCCTCAGAAAACAAAGCAGAAAACTGAAGTGAGCAATGAGGAATGGGATAAGGGGAAACAGAAATTGTTTGGTAGCATGAATGAAAGAAAAAGCGCTAGTTTGCCAAGCAGCCCAGAGAGGCGTGTGCAGTCACGCTTAAATGAGGACAAATCAAAACAGGAAAACGGTATTTGGCAGTCAAAGCCAGGTGATATTTCTCCTCCAGTTCAAGTTAAGACATCCAGAGTGAGCTCTGTTAGGCTAAAATTTGAAACAGAGGTCCAAAATCAAGATAAAAGTATGCCAAGTACACAATCAAAACCACCTGTGAAAAAACTTCAAGAAAGTAAGTTACCCGTGTATCAATTTTTTGCTGGCACCAAGTCTTCAAAAGTAGATTCCACAGAGGAAGGAAAGCCTCTGAACAAATCTGCAGAGAGTGATAAAATTAAAGTGACCTCCGGGCAATCTTTTAGTAAATTTGGCATTGCATCATGTTCATCAGAAACACCAGACACCATTTTCAGCAAGCCAGAGTTTGAAAAGGTCAGCAAGCCAAAAGAAGACACAAATGAAAAACTTAGTGACATCAATAAAATCAGGACTAGTGAAAGTGGAATGGAACAAATCCGTAACTCCTTAAAAGATGCTAGTAGTATTGATAAGCAGAGCACAATCAGTGTTGACCTTAAGGGGCAACATTTTAAAAATGAATTTCTTGTAAAGGAGATAAAATCAGATTTGACATCAAAAAAGAACCACATAGACAGTGATGATACACAAATGAAGACTCTTAAAAAAAAGATCACAGAATCACAAATTCCTGTGAGAATGTCATCTGGTCTCCCTGATGCTGAACAAGCAAAGAAAGCAAAACAAGATATAGTTGTTAAATTGGAAAAGAGTCCATCACATATACCTACCTTAGCTAAAACAAGAGTTCAGGGTCGCTCAGAACTGTCTAAGGAAGAGGCTGTAACAAAGATGTTTCAGAGTTCTGTAGAGGGTGGTGGTTTCAGAGATCCAAGTTCAGGTAACTACAGTGACTCTGGTGCAGTGGAAAAGGTTACCACGGTCACCACCAGAGAAAGTTTCAAGGGACTGAAAACATTACCAGTTTATGTAAGTGTACAAGTAGGAAAACAAGGTGAGAAAGATTTAGCAGGAGGGGCAAATGGATCTGTCAGGAAAATAGTCAGTTCAGAGAGCCGAACAATTTACACAGTCAAACAGAGACAGCCAACATCCCCTCAGGGTAGCCCAGATGATGACACATTAGAGCAGATATCTTTTCTTGATAGCTCTGCGAAAAGTCCCATGACCCCCGAAACACCTAGCTCTGAGGAAGTCAGTTATGATCTCACCTCAAGAACCCCCGAATGTTTCATGGCGTTCATACCAGGCAGTGCTAGTCCAATAGCTGAAGTCTCAGAAGAATCAGAGGATTCAGAGCAAGGCAAAGCATTTACATTTAAAGAACTTGCCCCAGAAAAGCTCATAGACACCATGCCAGCCAACATGAGTCAGGATACCAGACAGACAAGTAAAGACAAACGAGTTGCCTACATAGAGTTTCCTCCTCCCCCTCCCTTGGACTCTGAGTCATCACAAACAGAGAAGAAAGGGTCCTCTCCTTCCTTAGAGATGGACACTGATATGATGGAGGTGAACCTCCAGGAGGAGCATGATAAGCATCTACTTGCTGAACCCATAATTAGAGTCCAGCCTCCATCCCCTGTGCCTCCAGGAGCTAATGACAGTGATTCAAGTGACGATGAATCAGTATTTCAGCCCATTCCTGCAAAGAAATACACCTTTAAAATTGATGAGCAGGATCAAGAGAAGAAATCCAAACCCAAAAAACATGACAGAAATGGCAATCATAAAGAACCTGGGATAAATGGTAATGGCAAAGCAGAGGATAATGACTACGAACAAAATGGCAATGATCAGTCAATTACAGACTGCTCAATAGCAACAACTGCCGAGTTCTCTCATGACACAGATGCCACAGAGATTGATTCTCTGGATGGATATGACTTTCAGGATGAGGATGACGGCCTTCATGAAAATGATGTAAAACCATTTGGATTTTCCAGCGACAACAGAAAAGACATTTGGGCATCAGAAGGCATGCTTAGGCCTAGTGATCGTTCTTTCAGCCAAAGTAAACTAGAAGTAATTGAAGAGGAATCACCAACTGAGGAGTACAAAAAGGCGAAAACTAAGAGCGATCCTTCTGTTAAAAAAGCTGAAAATGGAAAAGACAATGAAAAGGACAAAAAGCAATCAAAGGAAGAAGGACTGCCTGATACTTACTTTAGCTACAAGCTTGAGGAAGAGTTTAATACTCCATTTAAAACTGTTGCAACAAAAGGCTTGGACTTTGATCCTTGGTCAAGTAAAGGAGGAGATGATGAAGTTGTTGATGCTAGAATTAAAGATGATGAGCCCAAGCCTTTTGGGCTAGCTATAGATGAGAAGTCTCAAGCGACTACCCCTGACACGACTCCTGCAAGAACTCCAACTGATGAAAGCACACCAACTAGTGAACCTAACCCTTTCCCCTTCCATGAAGGGAAGATGTTTGAGATGACCCGCAGTGGTGCAATTGACATGAGCAAACGGGATTTTGTTGAAGAGAGGCTGCAGTTTTTCCAGATTGGTGAGCATTTATATGGACGGAGACCTGGGAATAAAAGGGAAGGGGTCACAAATCCAAGTGTAGTCACATCACAACCACAGCAAGTAGAGCATGCACAGGTTAAGATGGATAACAGCTCAGTAATATCATACAATATCATTCAGATTTGCGCTGATCGCTCGGACACTCCATCTCATGACAACATTATGGAGCCACCCTCATATTCAGAAGTCAGTTCTAATTTGTGTTCCTCTTTTAAGATAGGAGTCAAAGACACCTCTGGTGAGAATAAGGATTTGGTGTGTATGGACTGGGACAGTTTTACACTTAAAACATCAGTAGCTTCAGAAGTCTTCAAACCAGAAACAAGTACAGAAAGCCAAAACGAGCAAAGGAAAGATTTATCAAAGACAGAGCAGAAATGTATCCAGACACAGAACTGCAATAATAATAATAATCTACAGGCCTCCAGTGTTGCAGATAAGTACATGCAGTACAGCACTATAGAACAGCATCAGCAGGCACATCCTGAGTGCAGCTACTTTAAGCATAGTCCAGAGGACTTACCCAAAACAGACTCAGATTTAGTGAGAGAAGAGAGCTATGATATGAACAAGGCAAATGTAATTCCACAATGCCATGAACAAAGTGCTGTGAACAAAGAAAATTTAATTCCACAATGCAAGGAAGTTAAAAGAAAGCCACTAAAGTCTAGGTTGCCAATACTGGAACCCCGTTCAACAAAAGGCTATTGCAGTGCAGGTATAAGTTTACAGCTATCAAACAAAGAAATCAAACTAGTGCCCAGCAAAAGACTAGATCCATTCCCGATTGTGAAGCCTAAATCTCGCATCCCAGTGTTGAAGGTTAAAAAAGATCCTAATAGTTCTTCTTCAATAGGAAAATGTAGGACAAGCATATTAGTGAAAGAGAAAAGAAGAACTCAGGTATTAGTAGCTAAAAGTACATCAAAGACAGACTCTCCAAGCACATCAAAAAGTAAGACAAGCCAGAAGCAGGTACAGGCTGTGGGCAAAATCTCTAACTCAAAGGCTAGTGAAGCAGTAAAGCTTGTGGACTGCCATGCCAATGAAGACAAAAAGATGCAGGGAGATGATAAGGATGAAGAAAGGAGCACATCCAGGAACACCTCTTTGTCAGAAGCATCCCAGCCCTCCACTACATCCAGGTCTGCTAGAGACGTGAGAGCAGAGGTTGAGCAGGCCGGCAGAGACAGGAGGAGGAGGAGGAGGAGTAAGAGGACGGGTGGAAGTGAAGGCAGTCAGGGTGCTGGGTCTCAAGTGGCCCCCGGCGTGGAAATCGAGCCTAGTTTGTAAAATTTTCCACTTGTATGATCTTAGTTGCATGAACCATTGTGATTGCTTGTGGCGTGATTTAATTGTAGATGTCTTTTCTATCATTATTTCATCTTTCTCTCTTTGTGTACTTGTGTCTCTTGTTATGATTTCACTCTATATGACGTAGTCAGCGTTACTGTAGCATGCTAATATGAGAGGGGCGCTGGACAGATCGTCGCCTTTGCAGAGTGCTAAGCAGTTTGCAGTAGCTTGTATGAATTATTTGACTTTTGGTCTTATGCAGAAACTTTAGAAGCATTTGAAACAACTATCCATTGTTCATTTGTGAGTCTTGTCCATCATCATGTATCCAGTGAGGTTTTTTGTTTTGTTTTTATTGTAAGAGGAATTATAGATTAGTAGCAGAGTATTCTTTGCAAACTTACTCTTTAACACCACTGACAAATTATTAACCAGATGCCTTAAAACATTGCATTTGTCCTCTTTTCTCCTCAACATATCCAAAATGTAACTAATTTCTGGGGAAAAGGTTATATCAGTTTTCTCATTTTTATTATGTTAAATTGTATTTGTTAATGAATTTATTTACTTATTGCTATTTTTTTTACTAGGCCCTCAAAGTCCTTGTGAGAGGACAGATCTTCGAATGGCTATAGTGGCTGATCATCTTGGCCTTAGCTGGACTGGTAAGAGAAACAATCCTAAGCAATGTTTCTACCTAGAGGATTAAAACTGTGTTGCTCACATTTATATGACAATTTCACTTTTATTTTTTAGAAACTGTTAACTTGAAAAATTAGTATTTGACAGTGCTGTTTGCTGACGGTGGCTTTATACTGAGTAAATACGGCATTTTTTTTGGCATTGTATGCTCAGAATGGTCCTGATCAGTAGGCAGTACCATCTGCATTCTCTTGACCCGCCTGCACTGCAGTATTACGTACGTGTCTGGAAGAGAGATAGACTGGTAATCTATTTTTAATGTGTTGCAGAGCTTGCCAGGGAAATGGATTTCTCGGTTGATGAGATAAATCACATCCGTGTGGAGAACCCCAACTCATTGACAGCTCAGAGTTTCATGCTATTAAAGAAATGGGTCAGCAGAGACGGTAAAAATGCCACAAGTAAGTTCCTGCATTATTTTCTTTTGCTAGACGGTAAACAGCAGGGTATGTTGCATACATCATACCTCAAACTTCACAGAGATACCACACATGGACTGTAAGCTATGGCTAAAACCTCCTCACTGGGCAAAATCATGGTGTTGTTCCTCATCACTGTGAATAAAATTCATACAGCTGTTTCTTTCAGAGTGTCTACTCTATAAAAGACTGCCATTCTTGTCCAAAAATCTCACTGACTGTAACTGTTTGAACAGAAGTTATAATTCCACTGTTTTTTTTCCCCACTTATTTAACATGTTCTGAAACTGAGTGTATTCTTTTCTACCCTTCTAGCGGATGCCTTAACTGCAGCACTGACAAAGATCAATCGGATGGATATTGTGACATTGCTGGAAGGGCCAATATTTGATTATGGTAACATTTCAGGCACAAGGTGTTTTGCAGATGATAACGCAGTTTTCCGGGATCAGGCTGATGGTAAAGTTTAGCCCCATCTAGCTGAACTCTGTTTCTCCTTTTATTTCTTTCTTGAATCTTTGCAGAAGTAGAAAATCATAAAGGCTAAACACTTACTGATCTAAATTCAAATCAAAATTCAATTTTACTAAATTCACGTTTAAACCAATGAATATATTTGATTCTCCGATTATTAATGCTGCTCCTTACTCAAACTGGTGTGACTAACCAGCGTTGGGCAGTGTGATATGATTGTGTTTAACTGTATGGATTGATATAATGCATGCAGTTATGAATATTAAAACTTAATCCCATCTTAGTGAAATGAAAACATCATTATTCGGCTCTTAATACTGCTGAGTAATTGAGTTTATAATTTGTTAGAATTTTTCTAATTTCTCATGCCTGCATTATAATTTGGTGTTATATGATGGGATTAACATTTGGTCCATGCTCAACTTACATAAACATTATGTTTATATGTATATACAGTATTCTAAACAAAACCTAGTTGCGAAATTTGTGGTAGTTCTGTAATACTGTAATTGAGCAAATACTTAGATACATGAAAACATAATGATAGCTGCATTGCTTTTAGGTAACATGCATGCTTTGTTCTACTCTTTCCAATAAGAACAACAGCTATATTTCAGTCTCATCTAGCTCTTCTGATAGCATGGTGGAATGTCTGCTTTGGTGATGCCTGTAGAGCTTGATAGTTCTATAGCATCCCAGCCTCTGAACCTTCCTGCTAGAGTGCCTTCTTCTAGTCTTCTGCAAAACCAGACCCGCTACTCTTCAAAGCCACCTGGCCGCTCCCACAGCAACACCTCTGTGCCTTTGAGCAGCACTCTTGGCATAGCTGCTGCTGCCTCCTCTCTTGCTATCTAGTTTCGTAACTGCACTAATAATGCAAACTCTAGCTGCAGCTCCCTACTCACTGTCAGCTCAACTCGCAGCATTGCTAACTCTGAAGCTTCATTCATCTGCATTGCTAGCTTCATTGTACTAATATTCACAACTAACTCTGCATTATCATTTTAAGAACTTTTTTCTTTTCAAAACTACACCCTATGGTGTCCTTGATCTTCCCCGATTTCCCCTCTTCATCATTCTCTGCCTCCTTACCTGTTATAACTGTGTTATCTGTTTGCAATATTCCAGTGCTGTGTTGTTTCTTCTTTTTCCTCCATTTATATCTGAACCCCATAATTCCTACATAGTAGAGCCACATTATATATGTGACATTCACTCTATATCAAATCTATATTGGTAAATTAATCTGCTGCATGTCATAACTGTTTTGCCATGTAATATTCTTTCATTTCAAAATCATTACCACTGTTTCATTTTTGTTTATTGTGCGTGTGAAAAAGCTCACCTAACAAATCTGTTGATCTGGTAGAGGCATTTTGGAGTTGTGGTGTTGCATCCACCTCAGTCCTGCTGTGTTGTATCACTCAGGTTACCACGACATCAGTCTGGAGCTGCAGAGTCCCTCAGAGTTGTCCTATGAACCCCCCACCCCTCTCCGCAAGGACGATTTCTTTAGTGAGGACAGTAGTGTAGTCTCGCCCAGTACAACCCTCATTAGACCCAATGAACTGTCCTTGGCGACCACCTCCAGGGATGCACTCTCCCTCAATGCAGCACCCCCTACTGTGGTAGCTGAGGATACCTCAATAGGAGGCAGAGGGTCTTGTAGTCGAGAAGGGGGCTCAACTGAAGATGACCTGGAGGTCCATGACAGTGACGAGGTGTCTAAACATCCAGAAGTGTTCATGCAGAGCGCTCTCAGAGAGCAAGAGGTTCCTCCCAATGGAGCCCATGGGGCAAGAGAAAGTGGCAGGTCTGGTTTTGAAGAGGAAGAGGAGGAAGAGATGACACAGGAGAAGCTCAAGCCCCCTCTTAAAGGCATTAACTTGGAGGAAGGGTCAGAGAATGAGGAGATAACCAAAGAAAGAGTGCAGGCATATCTCGCACAAGTGGAACAGGCAGAAAAAGAGATGTCTTCGATTGCAGGGTTGCAAGAAGGGCCATCCAGTGTGAGCAAGGAGATGTCTGCTTCAGTTCTGCATACTGATACACAAATGCACCAAGAGTGGAGGTGAGATCTGTCACCTTTCCCTTTTTTCATATTGACAACATAATATCTTTACTTGATATCCTCTTAACAAGGCCCTCACATCAGCAGACCAGGCACCACTGGACAAGCTCATGACCTAACTGATCCTGATCTAATCTATTTTTAGCCAAAAGCCAACATCCGCTCCCTCTGTGCTGCAAGCTGAGAGACAGAACGGGGAGCATCCAGAGCTCCAAGCCCAAGTTGCCTCACTGCTTGAGGCCCAGGAACCCTCCAGTAAGGTGAAGGGCAAAGGCAGCAGGGATTCTGAGAAAATGGATAGGATCACCCCAGATGACAGCGCCGCTGGGCCGAGCACCATGGATGAGGAGACGGCAGAGCCAAAAGCTAAGGTACTGTTGTTGATATTCATTTGCACTGAACAAAGAGACCCAGAACACTGAACATGTTAGAGACTCAGAAAAGAGCTCAAACGCAACAGGTAATATATGTTTGTGGTTAGGTTTGTTACTCTTTTCAAACACAATTAATTTCACTGCTTTAAAATTCAACTGTTCTTGAGTTCGGGGTAGAACAGTAGCTTCATTAAGGTGTCCTTTTTGATTAAACCTAATCTACATGAATAAGGGCTCTGGGCCAACCAAAATATACTGAACTGCTTTCAGCAGGGAGCACATAGAGACAATGATTCCAGTTCTGATGAGGAACACACAGTCACCACCAGGGTATATCGGCGGAGGGTGATTCTGAAGGTATTTGGTGTTACTAGTGCAGGGTGTGCAGTGATCTTTGTGTGTGTGCTTATTTATGTATGTGTGGGCATGGAGTGATGCGCTCATTGCTTGTCCATTATAAGGTTCTCATATCTTCTTCATAGGTTATCACCTCTATACCTTTACTTATTCTATTCATCTTTTTTGTCTTCTTGACTTTACTTACTTTTCTTAAATCCTATCCTTCCAAAGAGTATTATACGCATCATTATATATCTGATTTAATTTTTTTTTAAATAATGGAATGGAGACATGGGATACATGTATTACTTAAAAACTATTCAGACAGGATAAGATTTCAATACATATATCTGTTTAGTAATGTTTCCAGAGGATGTCTGTAGTAATTATGATTGATTTGTGTAGGATAAATGATCTCCGTAAAAATGGGAGTGTCTTCACAATGTAAGCATTGTTGCCACACTAAAAATTAAATGTCTACAACATACACTTCATTTTTTTATTTAAAAAAATAAATAAATATATGATTGACTTGACCTTTACAGTAAGCACTTCTTGTAGGGTTGTGGCCACTCAGGTTGCACTTGATCATTAGTGAGTCACATGACCACAACATGTATGTAGGCTGTGCTTACCTAAAAACCCCCTGGAAGCATCACTTCTCTGATGAGTCCTTTTAAAGATCATCTATATTTTATATTTCCACATTTTAAACTTGGCCAATTTATTGTTTTATTTTTTTTTCACGTTCTGGATTGTTTTTTTCACACACTTTCTGGAGTGTGAAGAAAAAGCAAAATCTATTCTCCCACAGGATGTAATAGAGTCTTTACTAACATATCAATTTGGATGGGATTCATATTACCTGAAAGGTAAAATATGGCATAATCTGTCCAAATTACCCCACCTTCCCATGTAAAACTAATACAGACTGCCTTTAGTCAGTGACCTTACTTTGCTACGTTGGAGCTTGAATAAATATTGACATAGGCAAAAACAGTGTTGTTGTGACATGTAGGTTTTTCCCACTCTATCCACGGCCTATTTTCTGTCAATCAGACTGAATACTTGATGTTAGTTATGCTATAACTGCATAACACACAACCAGTGCTGGAAATTACCACTGAAAATTCCAGATCACGTACTGCTTTATGGAACTGCTTGCGGCTTGCACAAGTCTGCGTGTCTGTATGCGCATGTCTGTGCTTACTAATAGATGAGTAAGTCTGTTTATACATCTTCCTCTATAGGGTGATCAGGCCAAAAACATTCCTGGTGAATCAGTCACAGAGGAGCAGTTCACAGATGAAGAGGGAAACATTGTCACCAGAAAAGTAACCATGCAAATCAAAGCACCTTTAGCCATTTGTCACATTTCCTTCCATATGTGTATATATATATATATCCTTCCATCATCATCTGCGTGAGTGTGAGAAGCGCATTGTATTGCATGACTTTAGCCTCTCTCTCAGGTCATCCGGAAAGTGGTGCGTCGTGTGCCTGGAAAAGATGAGAAAGGCAAGAAGAAGAGAGGCAGGCGCTCCAGAGAGGCCGCTAGGGCCGATCAGCCTGGTGAAGAGGAAGAGGGGTCCTCTAAGAGCCCCGAGTGCCTTAGCGAAAACTCTGAGGTTGGGAAGGTGTGCCGTGTGCAATCTTGATTTCCACTGGAGTTGAAAACGCTTGCGTGTGACTCACTTGTTGTGTTTGAAACATCTAAGACTTGGATGGTTGTGTGGACAGGCTGTGAACAAATGCTGCATTCTCATTTATGAACGAGAGAGAGCATTCCCTTACCAAGTGGCAATTTCACGGCGTTGCATTTAACACTTTTTTAACTCATCAGAGTTAACATTTGATTAGTGCTATCTGCTTGAGTGTGTTGTTAATGTTTCCAGGTTTTTACCAGCTTGCACTCCAGGGAACGATTTCGTGGCCTAACCTATGGATGACCATGAGTGAAGTGATTTGTGAAGATTCTAGCAGTCTCACCATTTCTTTCTTTCTCTGCTTCAGGTCGGAGAGGGAGACAAGAAGAAAGAAGGGAGACAAAGAGGGAAAAAGGGTCAATCGTAACAGTCATGTGTGCTAAATGGTATGTTAATGTCCACAGTTGTGCTAGAAGTCATTGATAACATTTAATGTATAAGCATCAGCTGCACATCCATGAGAAGAATTATGCTTTGTAACAGTTCCTTTCTTTCCAGCACAACTGAAATGCAGTCACACTGCTGTACAGGCCGCCACATTGTTCTCTGGCAAACAGCACGGTGATCTGATCACTAGAGAATGCTTTGAAGGCCTTGAACTTCTATGCGCTCACCATGCAACCAGCCAGAATCATGTTTGTCGTAAAACACAATTGGTCAAATAGTATCCAAATCTCAGTAACTACTTTACAAACAACCATTTATAATCTCGCACTTCAGAGGAAAAATATTTAAGAAAAAGTAACATATAATCAGTTGATAGAATGCAGTCATATGAAAGGCATTTTGTCTTATGTTGTCTCAGGGAGGTTTTCCTTGTCACTGTTGCTGCTAGCTTGCTGAGTAGAGATCCAAATCTACATTGGGATTTCTTTAAAGCATTGTGACAATGTTTATTGTTAACAGCACTATACAAATAAAACTGAATTGAACTGAAATTAACAGACACACTCTGATGTTTTGTGTTCCTTTGCTAGAGATCTGAACTTGTTTCATCATTGTTTTCCTGGGAAAAGGATCACTGGAAACGCAATGCAGAAGATCAGGACAGGAGATTGTGCGTCTGCAGCATTAACATAAACGCATGGTTTTTAGGAAGAGGACTTTATGATTTCGCATGAGCATGGAAAACCTCCGACTTTCTGTCAATGACACAAAGCATCTGATCGGTGCCACGAAATGACACATTAGCTCAAGACGGTTGGTGGCATGAAGCTTCTTCTACGCCTTATGTTGGAGGAGTGCTAATGACTAAAAAATGGCACTGAAGCATTTCCATGACCAAAGATGGTACAAAGAGCATTGTGGACTGACAGAAATAGAAGAACATGTTTTTAAAAACACCTTCTACACTCGCCTTACTTTTTTTTCCCCCTCTCGGACTAGTGTCGGGCTGTATAATGCTGTTTTTAAAGATCCTGTACATAAATCAGAACTGTATAAATTCTAAAGTAGCTCACAAAATTGTGAATGCACTGACAAGAGAGAGTCACAGTGTGTGTTGGAATGAAATGAAAAATGAAATGAAATGAATGCTGATATTAATTCCAACTTTAAAGAAAAAGTATGGGGGTAACTCCACAGGTACTTGTAATTACACAAAGAAAAAAAACTTTTTACACAAGAACAAGTTTGCTTGATTTCAACAGAGTACATTTCTTTTTAAGCATACCACAAGTCTCAATAATGACAAAAACAGACATAGCTGCAGTTGTGTTAAAAGATTTACTCAGAATACTAATATTTTGATGCATGTGATTCACCTTATTTTTGATTTGTTTCCTATCTACATAACCAGAGGTGTGGTAAATGTTCTATCTGTGTGCACACTCATAGCCTTGGTATTTGTCACTAATACTGTTTTATATTGACACCACTGTACCACAACAGACTCACAGGAAGTGAATGGACATGATTGAATGCAAAATTCTTGCAGCTAAAGGTTTCCTATGCTATGCAGTCATGGACAAACTTGGAGTGTGAGAGGGCGCATCACATCAACTGGCACACCGTTAACTTTAACCGGTCTCATGTGTATTGGCACTAAGAAGTCTTTCTGTAAGCCAACCATTTGTAACCATTCTAACAGTGTATTACTAGGTTCCAAGGCTGCTGTGGTCGTAAGGGGCATTTTTTTATTTGGGTTTGGTGAAATATTTCCTTATGTTGAATATACTCAAAAAAAAAAAAAGAGAGAGAGATCACCTTCAGGTATTCATTGAATGATCTGGTAACAAACTTGTATGAGAAACCATACACTGGATGATTGAATTAATTATTTAAGCATAAAATAAATTGTGTTCAAACTCTGAAAAGGTGTGATTTGAACTTTTATCTGTATGATTTTGAAAGAAGTATATGTGGCCCTTTTATGCCAAAGACAGACAGATAATTGTTCTGTAAGAGTATATCGTATAAGAGGAATTTTATTTGTTAACATTGGGTTAGTTGCTGAGTCTACTGTTGTGAAGTTGAAAAAAAAAAAACCTTAAACTTCCCATTTACCCTTCTATTCTCAGAAGAACAATAATTTTACCAATGGATACATTATCACATGCTAAGATGTCATACGCATGAGTTGTGTAATGGATCATGTGTGTCAGATTTGTAAGACTTGCTCTCACTACCCCTTGCAAGACATCTAGCCAGTATAGCAACCTGCAGGTCCTATGTACTATACATTTCAAGCCCTTTCGAGCTTCCTTTTTACACTACACTTCTACACTAACATAAGACAGTAGCAGAAGTTTATTTGGATTACTCGCACCAAAGGAATGGGATTTGAATCCAGTCTCCTTTAAGAGATGATGAACTGCAGGCCTGCACAGACCCAAACTGCAGCTGTTCATTTGCTTTCTGCAATACTATCAGAATGGCCATCTTTTTAGTGTTACAGAAGCTTTATGGAAAAACTATTCTGCACATCTATTGTGATTCTGCAGTAGTCTGTTCCTGGTCTTTTAGTTAACCATCTAGGTTTTACCATTGGCTCTATGTGAAACTGTACATTTTTTTGTACATTTTAGTGGTGAATTACATTGTTCAATAAATAGCCTCAAAATTGTTAGGACCAACCACAAAAAAAGACTGCATAGGGACAATTTCTAAATGTTTCTGGGACAAGGTTATTTGAAACAGTGGCTTGTGTTGCAAAACAGACAATGTGCTTGTAGCACAAACAAATGAGCAGTGACTCACCTTTAAATGATGATGAAGACCTGGATCACTGTTTTTCAGCAGGTCACAGATATCATCAGTGATCTTCTCACATTACATTTGTCCTTATGAATCTATATAGTTGTTATTAATCTAAGCAAGCCTCATCTTTAGCAATCCCAGATAAATTTTAGGTGTCAATACATCTTTTAAGACATAAAAGTAGGACTGAAAGTGTGTTAAAAGGAACAATGAAAATGGAAGACAATGCCTACTAAATGTCTACATTTTTGTTAATACTACAACTGAATTTAAATATTTTGAATGCTATGAATACAGTAGAAGTTCAAATATAGATATAGATACTACAAATTAAACCCAGTATAAGTGCATAATAGGTAGCAGATCAAGTTTTTCAAGACTATTCTTAATATAGCTAGGTCATTAATATACTAATATACTAAATACTGCAATGATATACTTTTTAATGTAAACAAACCTTAACCAAACAAACCAAACCATATTAGCAATTTTATTTTGTTACAGGTATCTTAAGGTTTGTGTAACTAGGAGAAAAAAACACATTAACTTAAAATCTAACTGGTTCTAGCTAGCCATAATTTCAGTAATAAATTGTTAATAAAGAATATCTTTAGACAAAAATTGCAGTCACACCAGTCTAAGTGTTTACATTTGTTTACATATTAGCATTGCAAATGAAATGTACTAGCAAACAAATAGCAAATAAACAAAATAGTATTCAACAAATAGAACGGTAGAAAATATGTAAGATAGTATGTAATGGTATATTTTCTTATATGCAAGTGCTTTAGTGCTTTAGTTCTTTTTATAAAAGAAAGAAGCTGATGTGTGAGGAGGTGTCTATTATGTTATTTTCTGTTGCTAGGCAGGCTGTGCTACCTGAGACTCACCAGTAGCAGACGGGAACGTCCCGTAGTCAGAGGTCACATCAAATTTTATCCACAAGACTGATGAGATTGTTACTGTTCCAGATTGTTACCATTCCATGCCTGGCTTTTGGGGGAACTGTGGCAGATGGAGGTCCCTCACACCTTTCAAAGGTCATAATAAGTTTGAGTTGCTAGAGAGTCCATGGAGATGTGATACGGTGCAATAGCCACCACATACAGCTTTAGTGTAGTTGAGGACTTCGCACTGCCTAGCAGTCTCTCAAGAATTTTGGGATTCACATTATGCAATGCACCTAGTCAGTGAGGTGCATGCCATTTTCAGAGCAGCTTTCAACTAAGGACATACAAGGTACCTGTTTTAAGAACCGGCACACAGGATTGTTTCCTGGAATGCCAGGTCACAGTTTTTAGTTAGCAGTTCATTGCAAGGGTCCAAACCCACAGACACTGGTGACCTGGCTGGGGGTGCATCCATCCATGTGGGACATCAGATCTGCTTAGGAAGGAAGCTACCAGGGTGTTCTGAACTAATTAAAGCACCAGTGAAAACTCTATGGTATATGGTGTGGCCAGTAGTGGGCCAGTGTATCCTGTTCCAGTAGTCTGCCCAGCTCCACCAAAGATAGAAAGACAACCGCGAATGTGTTGACTTGACATCAGCGAAGAAGTTCACTCGGGTCATTCCAAAATTTTCCCCAGATCTAGCTTACCAGTTATGGGTGTTGATGCCACTCTTCTGGGTAGTCTTGACAGTGTGTTTGCTGCATCTCTGTACAGCCCCAGCAGATAAATTGACAGAGAGTAGAGATAATTGTTCAACCTTGTGCCTGATGGTGGATATACCTGACCTTCACAACATTGGCTGAGCAGACCAAGACACTGCAACTTCTCAGAACCAGTAAGACAAACATGAGGCCCAGGTTGACCAACCTCAAATCTAGCTTTGTTCTGTGAGCAACACAGTCCCTGTGCCCCTGGGGCACCACACTGCTCCCCAATTAATAAAGGAGGCTTGTGTAGTTAGAAAAGCTTTCACAGTGAATATTCCCTAGTAAAGATCTGCTAGGTCATTATCCGCCTGCAAGAGTTTCTCGGGCACAGCTGTAGAGTCCTCCAAAGAGGAATAGGGAAAATGAGTAGTCATTGGAAGGTGGGCTCAGTTGAAGGACATTAGCAGCCAACTTGTGTGGGCTCAGTTCCTGAATCATTGATTTCAGTGGAGCCATATCTGTTACTACTCATTAATAAATTAATTTGTGTAGAAAGTAACTCAGACTGCTTTCTGGGCTTCTGGTTATGTCACAGTTGCCAGATGTGAATATTTGCAACAAGCGACCTGTTTTAGTTGTGGGGTTTAGGTCAGATTCAACTCTCTGAGTCAGGGTGTAAATCTGCCATCCAAATGCGCCATGTGGGTATCAGCATTGCCAGCAGTCAGTGTGCAGAGGCTGTACCTGAGCCAGACTCTACATCCTTAAGAGGATTAATACTGAGTCAGTGAACGCATAACTGGTGCCTGCCTTTGGCTCCCACGGAATTCAGACACTAGATGCATGAGTGTACGTGTCCTACGGCATGGCTTGGATAACAATGAAGGGTCCAGCCCCAGAGTGGTGTTTTAGCAGACTCAACTGAAAACATGGCAAGGAAAAGACATTCAACTAAGCTTTTAGTACAGGCCCACTAGGACAGACAGCAGAGGATATGGAACACTCATAGTAGATGTTCCATATCCTCTGAGTGGAGGTTATTACCAGCTTTGGAGAACAAATTACCGATACCTCCAACCACAAGCTGCTAAGTGGAATGCTCCATTTAATAATCATGTTGTTGAGAAGGAAAAAAAATGACTATATGACAGTGATAATATATACTGTGTTGTCATAAAAAGGAGACTCAGAGGGAGAATTAGGAACCATGTACATGAGGTTTATTAAAAGGATTCTCCAAATAGACAAATTCAAAATTTGTATTGGTAACCCAGACAAGGGTCAGAGTAACAATAATGCAGTCAGGAATAACAATGCTAAGAACATTGGCTAAAATTCACAAAGACACTGAGCACTGAACCAGGAAGTGACACCGGATGTGAATGAGGGACTGTGATAGTATTCAGGAGACCGTGACCTCTGCTGGCGGGGAGGAGTATTGTTGTCAATTGCTATGACAGTCTTCTTACTTTGTGACGTAGTTTGCCAAGGTTGGAGTGGAAGAACTCAAGTGGCCTGCACAGAGCCCTGACCTCAGCCCCACTGAACACCTTTGGGATGAACTGGAATGCCAACTGAACCCCAGGCCTCCTCGCCCAAGATCAGTGCCTGACTAACGCTCTTGTGGCTGAATGAGCACAAATCCCCACAGCCACGCTCCAAAGTCTAGTGGAAAATCTTCCCAAAAGCGGAAATTAAATCTGTAATGGGATTTTCAAAAAGCCTTGGGCCTTATAGTGTAGTGTGTAGTGTGAACGCAGAGTCCCTGCTACAAATGACAACAAAACACAGGTCAAGCTAGTAGACCATCCTTCACCAGCTGGTAAGTGCTGGTAGAAAGGAATCAGTTTCTGAATTATGTCTACTAAGAAAGAAAACAAAATAAACTTTAACTGAAAATATAGTTAAATAATGAGGAAGCTGGCAAAGATGGTTTGGACCAAGTCAGCCTCTCTTTTGGTACCTGGTATCTGCAGACCAAGCTGGATTTTACAGCAGGATAAGGGTGACTTTACTGTTCAGGTATGCCATTACTAAGAAACTTGGCCTCTCTAGTACAGGTTAAAATGGTCTGTCCTAGTGAATTATATTATTTTATTTGATAATTTTTACTGCACATATATATATACACATTTGGCAGATCAGATCCTTCACAGAGGACACATTGGCTTAGAGGTTAGCGCATTTTCCCAGCACCTCCGGGGTTGGGGGATTGATTCCCTCCTCCGTCCTGTGTGTGCGGTGTTTGTATGTTCTCCCCGGGCTTCGGGGGTTTCCTCTGGGTACTCCAGTTTCCTCCCCGGTCCAACGACGTGTTGTAGGCTGACTGGCATTTCCAAACTGGCCGTAGTGTGTGTGTGACTGTGCCCTGTGATGGGTTGGCACCCCATCCAGGGCATGCCCAGCATTGTCCCCTTGATTCCCCTGGGATAGACTGCAGGCTCCCCTGTGTAAGACAAGTGGTACAGAAGATGGATGGATGGATGGATGGATCTTCACAGTCCCGAAATGGAAGTGATCACAAAAACGAATAGCCTACATATTTCCGTTCCTGAGCTCAGAAAACGGTACAGCTTTGAGTCTCCACACGGTTTTAACCTACTGTTTAGTTGTTGCTTCTAAAGTTTTTCTGAGGAGGTCGCTCAATCCCGTTTTTTTTTTTTTCCTCCACCACTCCGCCGTTATTTTTCCCCACTCCCTTGTCAATTCCCGCCTCCTGCGCTGTGATTGGCTGCGTCGTTCATCCTCAGAAGCAGCCCGCCTATCAGACAGGGTCTGCTGATATTCCCAGCCACTCACAGCACAAGAGGCGGGGAGAAGCGGGGAGAGGCGGGGTTTGTTATTGAATGCGGGTGGGAAGAGAAGAGAAGGGAAGAGAAAAGAAGAGAATGACGCTGCTGAGCTGCACATTGCTGCTGCTTGTCTCAGATGCTCACGGTGATCATGGCGGACAGCGCGAGTGAGAGTGACACTGATGGAGCGGGCAGCAGCTCGGCTACTCCCCAGTGCTCCACTTCTTCCTCTTCCAACAAACAGCAGGGTTTCGTGATTTCCCCGTTTCGTCTGGAGGAGCTGACAAATCGCCTGGCGTCCCTGCAGCAGGAGAACAAAGTGCTCAAGATCGAGCTGGAGACGTTCAAACTGAAGTGTAAAGCCTTGCAGGAGGAGAACAGGGACCTGCGCAAAGCCAGCGTCACGATTGTAAGTGCAGCAGACAGGAATGATCAGCATTAACTCATCATGTGCTGAATAAATCCATCGACTGTCTAATCCGCGGCTGCTCTTCAGTGTTGTGCAAAGGCGTGTCTAGCTTGGACAGCGTCGAGCTAACTATTTGTTTTGAGTCGTGTTTTGCTAGCTAGCGAGCGCCTTCGCTGGCTAACGTTATTAACCTTACATGTAGCTTGAAGACAGCTTGACATTGCTGTCACTTAGGAAAATTAAGACATGTTCGAACATATATTTTATTACTAACTCACTAAATAAAAATATTAGCTGCACAGCTAATCTCACAACTCATGTTCTGAGCTCTTCATTTAGCTGCCAAGCTAAACAGCTCTTTGAGAAAATAACAAAATAACGCACTATTGACACTTTATAAGTATTAACGTCTTTTTTTTTTTTTTTTTTTGGAAAATTACCAGTTTATCGTTAACTGAAAAACTTTGTTTTTCTAGTTTGAGTGTTGAGCTTGTTAGCTTAGAGGTTTGTTAGGCCCTAGCCAGGCTGTAGGTCAGATAACTGCTATGAGTACAGCTTTTTGGAAATAAAACACTATATATACACACAAAAAATGTTGACACCGTTTATTTAAAAGTGGAATAATTATAAATAAGTGTCACTTTTTTTTTTTTTTCCAGCACTCAGTACAGCCAATGGCAAATTGAGGCTGTCATTGGTGTTAAACTAAAGCCCTGTTTGGACTTGGTTAGTTTTACATCAGGAGGCTGAGAGTGTAAATATTACCAGATAATCTTGGATTTTAGTCACATATCAGTAATTAAAAAAAAAAAAAGAAATGTGCTGGAAAGTTTACAAAGTTTATAACGCATTTTTGCAGAAATAACCTCATGTAATGCAAACCATATCCAGATTGTAAAAGACACCGTTGTATCTTTTTTTTTTTTGGGAAAGAGGTTTTGCATGTATTCTTCGGTATAAAGCCACTCCAGGAAGGAATGTCTCTTTTCTATCATTTTCCACCTTAAAACAAAAGATACCAAGTATTTGTCCAAGTTTCAAATGCAGAACAATAAAAGACAGTTGGTTTTTAAAGGTGTTTGTGAGAGAAGCAATATTTACAGGGGTTTTCCTGTGACCTACTATTGATGAAGTGCAACCTGAGCAGCCACAACCCTCAACAAGCGCTCGTAATAAAGGTCACGGTAATCAGTTTGTATTAATATGTGGTGTATGTGGTACACATGAAACTTTATATGTGGTGTACATCTCCGTGATCTAGACCAAGATCTCTTAACCCATGCAAATCAATTCTGTACACCATTTCTGGAGTTTTTTGTTTTGTTTTTTTTGGGCTGGTCTTGGTTGGGTAATAGGCAAAACAGTCCACTGGACAACACAGTCACTAACTGGATCATATTACACACTATCTGATCATATTGAACCAGAGCTTCCCAAACGAATTTATATTGATGCAGATTTGCATGCTAGATCAGCCATGAATAGTAAGCACGCAGTGAAATCATGCAAGACGTTTCTCTTTTTGTTCCCTCCAGATTATATTGCAGATGGACCGTTTTGTGTTTTGCAATAAAGTTTATTTGCGATGGTATAAAAGAGAACTGAAACTATAGCACAGGCAGCGAAGACATTATTTATACAAGCTTTCATCAACAAGGAATCTCAGTGTTGCCAGCTTTGGTGAATTTTTAGACACCAAACTGTAGTAATATGGGGAAAAAAAAAAGCATCAATATTTAGTTCAATGCACCAGTATACTGTTATTCTTTTTCCAAAAAAAAAAAAAAAAACCAGTCTGTGAAGCAGATTGTTATTGCTCAGTATGTGAAATGTAACCTCGGCCATGTCAGACTGCCATCCAGAAAAGTCATGATGGCTGAATGTAATATGAATTCAGCTTCCTCGTTTGCATTCACCACACCAGCCCTTTCAGACTGTGTGTCCTTGCCTGACACACAGCTCATAAATATTTGATAATGTGTCAACTTTGTCATTATGGAAACCATTTGCCTGGGAAATAATTATGTCCTTGAGTCTTTAATTGCACATTTACATATTTTCTGTGGGTTTTGGTTGTTTGACAGCTCACTTCAGAGGCTTTGTGATTTGACAAACAACCCTCATCTCTTACCTATGTGGCCTTGTAAATGCTTTTTCAAATGTCACACTTTCTGATCCACAGCAAGCCCGAGCAGAACAAGAAGAGGAGTTCATCAGCAACACGCTGTTTAAGAAGATCCAGGCTTTGCAGAAGGAGAAAGAAACCCTCGCTGTCAATTATGAGAAGGAAGAAGAATTCCTCACCAATGAACTCTCTCGCAAACTTATGCAAGTAAGTGCTGAGCCTCAGCAGAGACCGGGCTGGCTTTAAGTTTGCCCATAAAACATGTAGGCCTGAAGAATCGAGACTGCACTGAGACTTGCTTTTTATGTTCTTGGTGCTTCTGGGAAATATGGCGATATAATCTATTGATATAGCGATCAATTATGTCACAATATCACTATTTTATAACAATTTCAGACTCTGATTTGAAGCAGATGATAAAAATTCTGAACATTTAGACATAAATTATTTATTTTTGCAGACATTTAACTGGACCTTTTCAGTTTTTTTTTCCTAAATGCAGCACTAGCATTTTTCTATAAATTTATTAGTAAACCTGTATATTATGTATTGTAGTAAAATCTTCAGCTATCCTGATGTGATATTTTTGTCACATCACCCACCCCTAGTTTTGACCTAGCTAGTGTTGTGCTTTAACTAGGTCATGCGAGATGAAAGAAGCTTCTGGAAACTGCAGTTGTAGTGGATTCATTATGCAGCATTATGAAGCAATGCTTTCATCTGCTTTAACTTTAATTAGGGTTTCTGTAATGACATGCACTGTGTATCAAGTGAACTGGCAGCAACATTGAGACATAAACTATCCTGACCGGTTCCATTTTTAGAACATGGAGTGCCAAAATCGAACTAAACAAACACAGTGGCTCCATAATTTTTCCGCCTTCTCATTCTTATCATATCCGCGTTGAAGCTTTGTGATCAAAAGCTTTTCGTTTCACTTTCCTCTTGGTCTTTTTACAGTTTTAGTATGAGTATGTGTACATGAACAGAACAGTAAGAATACTGTGAACAGTTTGATTATTGTGATAAATTGCTAGTGTAAAACCCTTTAGTAAATTGCAGACTATCAGTTCCTATTTTGAAGGAGGAAACTAGGTGGGATGTTACATGATACAAATCAAAAGAACTTTATTTCCGCTGTAATCTGAATCTTCAGTATCACGCCTCAACACACAGCAGGCTTTTAACTAGCATTTCATGTGAAATAAAGGGGTTTCATAAATGTGCTTTTAAAATTTTTTTTTTATCAGATTTGTCGATGTGTGAAATTGTCACTGCAATGGTTTTGCTGCCAAAAAAAAAAAAAAAACAGGGAGCGGAAAGTCTTATTGTCATTATTTCTCTACATGTGACAAGTAAGGACTAACTATCACACAAAAATAATGCATGCCAAGGGGTGTGATACGGCAAGACGCGCAAGCGGGGTGTCGCTAGCCCCCGAAGTGTGTTATTTCTGCTTATACCACAGCGATTTGCCAACAGTTACAATGTTTAGTGGTTTTTTAAGGTTTATAGTTAGACTGTTGATGTGGAACATCCAACAGACAGTTTAGTTCCTGTTCTCACTTACGTTTTAGCTGGGAAAAACAGTGATTCCCTCACCAGCCTTTCTCTCTCTCTCTCTGTCTCTTTCTCTTCACATAAGTAATGCGTTACTGTAATTAAATTACTCTTCCCCTTAAAAAAATACAGTAAGGGATTATTTTTCATTTTTAAGTAATTTAATTAATTACTTATGATGTACTTGCATTACATGTTTTATAGACTTTCAACAATTCTGTATAAAATAATATTGAATTTAAAATCTAAATTTCTTATCTAAAGATAAATTTTTTAAAAAATGAACTCAGTTTAAATTCGTTAGCTGTAGACTAGCGTGAGAGTTCACGCCAGGTGGCTGTAAAGTCAATCAAGTTCAAGGATGTCAGCAGAGACGAGTGGCTGTTTTGCTTCATTGTTTTGACACATGTAGACAAGAACATCACGATAAAAATGTAAATTATGCCCTGGGTTAAAAATACTATCGGTCTATCTCCGAAGCACAAGTAACCTACCGAAGCACCTGACATGGCAACGTAGACAAACACTTGTGAGTGATCTGTGTACAGCGACAGATGACACTGCAGCAACCCCTGTTACGCAGGTGAAACTTGATTTTACATCAGCAGTACAGAAAGTATCTGAAGGTGAATGTAAAAAAAAAACTGTCTGCAGGGTTACTTTTGTCAAATGATTACACATGCTCTCAAGCAGTGAAAATACTGTAACTACAGTTTTATTATGGCTTATTGAGTCAGGAGCTGCTTTTGTTTTCAGTAGCTCTTGTTAAGCCAGTTTATATCATTTGTTTAATACACTTGTGTACTAAAAAATGATTTAATAATGCTTAATAGGCTAAACTATTCCATGTTTGACTCACATTTAAAGAATTAAAAGAAGAGTTTCATTTCTATTGTTCATGTGGATTTTAAGACGTAATTAATAATGAGTAACACTATTACTTTTCAGACAAAGTAATTGTACTTAATTTACTAATGTTGATAATGTAATTAGTAATTAATTACTTTTTTTGAAGTAACTTACCCAACACTGGTCCGAAGACTTTGGGAAACTTTGAGTTTTACAAAGTGCTCACTACCAAGATTTAGATTTAGATTATGCAGAGCATCCACCGTACAAGTCCCTGTGTATGTGCTGTTACTATACAAACAATAGTGCATTAGAGCGAGCGCATTAATAATAACATTTCATTCATGTTACAGCCGGAGCTACAGTCCGAGCTGTGGTGCTGTAAATAGTTCACACTTACTGACCAATCAGATTCGAACGTTCAACCATGCTGTGATATAAGGAGGTGCTATTATGCGATAAAATATAAGAGCCTGTCATGTTCCAGTATGCAAATCGGAAAGAGGGTGGTTGAGTGAAACAGTTGTTTCTCATTTGCATTTTTACCAAAAGTTGATTGAAGCCAGGTACATTTTTGCTTGTTTTTTTTTTTTTTTTTCCTGTTGTCTAACTGCATTCTTGTAGTTTTTGTACAACTGCCTTACGCGCAATAACAATAATAACAATAATAATAATAATAATAATATGCAATGCAGTTGGCAATGCAGGCGTTATAGACTTGCCTTCATCATCTGAGGAATGGCTTGTAGCTTTGCGATGATTATTTTGCTCTTTTGAATGCGCTACATCAGACAGTGATGAGGCAGCAAAGTAGCACCGGTCTGTTTGTCACCGTCTACAGATACAAGTTGTTTAGTCATGCTGACATTGCTCTTGCTTCTGTATTAAATAGAAAAGAGGGGAAAAGCACTATCCGTTTGTAATTTGCTTAAATGAAGCTTAATAATGCAGACATTTTTTGGGGAAAGTCTTGCCAAGCAATTAGGCAGTGAGTCATATGCTTTCAGGGAACATTTTAAGGGGGTGGATTTTGTTGAGCTGTTTCCCAAGGTCACATTCAAAGCTTTCAGATGTTTTTTTTTTTTTTTTCCTTCAGTAAAGTAGTTTACGAGTTGCATGAAACTGAGTGGTTTGTTCCTCCTCATAGATATGGAGCTGTCAGCATGAATATTTCATAGAACCTCTAGACAGTACTACAGTCCTAAAACCATGTGCCTCCTTTCTTTCTTCCCTTCTCTCTTAGCTTCAACATGAGAAAGCTGAGCTTGAGCAGCACTTGGAACAAGAGCAGGAGTTCCAGGTCAACAAACTGATGAAGAAGATCAAGAAGTTAGAGAATGACACCATCTCTAAACAGCTCACCTTGGAGCAGGTACACTTGCAGTTTGGCACAGGAAGGTTCCTGTTTAGAAAAGTCCTACCCAGTAATGTCAGCCTTCTCTAGCACCTTTAATGTAATTTGGAGAAAAATTCACCACTGGGGTTTCACACACATTATGTTCAGTGGGATGTGCTCTGCAAAAACGTTGTTCATGCTGTCAGGATTCTACACTTTTGGACAATTCTTTACAAGCAAGTCTCTGCGTGGCCAATAGCAGAGCAGCATTTTCAGTGGGATATAAAATAAAGAAAAACTTTTAATTGTATCCGTATCTGGACTAGCGATGTGCCCTCTGCCTAATTCTAGTATTTCAGTGTTTGTAAGAAGTAATAAATGGATGTGAATCTCCTGTTCTGCCACATCCCAGAGGTGTTCTGATGGATTTACTGATGTTGTACTGGATATTATTGGAAATGGAGTTCTATTTTTTCTGAACACCTGCTCCAGCCTGCATGAGAGTGAAAATGGCCGTTCCCGAGACAAACCCAAAACCATCAAATGCAGTGTTCATTATCGCCGGGAGACCACAAGTTCGAATCGCGACCATGTTACAGCCATCCCTACCCAGGAGCCATGGCATTACTCTGTCTCCCCTGTCAATCACTGTGAGCATATTGTAAGAAGTATGCAGTGGGCAGATAGAGCTGGCTTCAGGTATTTCAGAGGAAGCACGTGTTAGCCATCACCCTTCCTGCTGTCGTACGATAGAAGAGTGCTGTCTGGTGGGTAGGAATTTTTGCAAATGACCAAATTAGGGAGAAAATGTGGAAAAATCCCCCCCAAAAAAAGAAAGAAAGAAAAAAACAGCTTCCAGATGTAGCTTTCTTTGTCATATTTTCTGACTAACTTCATGTGGACGTAGGGCAAAACGAATACCCAAATAGTGATTTTAGTATTTTGAATACTGGTCCTACAAACAGTTAACCAAGTATTCAAATACCCATGAGCACTAGTAGTCTGGCCGAGGAACCCTACAACACCAGCATTAAAAGCTGTCAGGTAGAATTGTATGGTGTCACGGTTAGTCACAGTGTATGCTCCGATGGTTACCTCACCGTTAACTTTTCTAAAAATGGTGATTAAAATGGATTTCCATCTATTATTATTTCCCTGCTCATTTTTTACCCCATCCTTACTAGTGGTTCTCATCCCTTTTGTGTCTGGCTGCGACTCCCAAAAAAATTTTTTTAACCCCTCCGTAATACGATGTTAGCTCTATGTCCAACTACCCTGCGTATGAGATAGAATCTGCTGGTTTGTGCGTTTGTTGACTTGAGACTTGACACTGACTTGCACATAGTGACTTGTGAACGTCTGACACCTGCTGAGTCCACAAAACCACAGCCATATGTGCATGGGTTTTGCAAAAAACAACATGTTAAAGCAAGTACATGAGTAGCAGTTGTAGTTAGGCTCAGACGATAGAACATATATTTAAAAAAAATCTCTCCCATCTACACTAGTTTATACCACAGTGGTGATGAATTCTCAAATCTGATTGGTCAGATGGCGTTGATTAATTTTCCGTAACAGCAGCGCTGACTAGTACTGGCTAAGATCACAGGTTTATATTAATGCTAGGCATTTCTGTAGTAAGAACTCACTCACAGGGACACAATGTAAGGATAAACAAAAAAAAAAATTATAAAAATTAGTAATGTTAAGCATCTCACCACCCTGATGCTGATTTTATTTCCTATACCAGCAAGCCCCATTGTGTTTTATTTTTTTAAAACTATCACCCACCACCAATCTTCACGTATTATGATATAATATTTTCTGCTTTGTCATCCGACTTTATCAGAGCCATTAATATGCTCATGGGTGTGATGAGGCGTGGAGGGACAAATTAATTTGTGTTCTGCTTACAGATTCATTTTGTCTTTTTTTTTTTATTATTTATTTTTCCAGCTCAGACGAGAGAAGATTGACTTGGAGAACACATTGGAGCAAGAGCAGGAGGCACTGGTCAACCGACTGTGGAAGCGGATGGACAAACTGGAAGCTGAGAAAAGGTTTGTGAGTAGTTTTTATTTTTAAAATTAATTTTTTCTTTTTTTTTTTTTTTTTCTTCAACCCAGCCCTTGTACACCTAATACATAAAAGCTAAGTTAAATCATTAGGGCAATGAATCTACAGTGAAAATTTCAGGGAATTGTAGCACTGATATTGGGTTAAATGGACAAGATGCTGATTGTTTTCCATTTATGACCAGGATTTAATCTGATTTCATCAGAACCTAATCCAATTTCAGTTGATGCTTATTAATTCAGCAGAGCATTATTTAAAAGCAAGCCAGGTTAGTTATCTAAACCTACAGGTCTCAAAGTGGAGTCCCAGGGAGTACGTGATTTTCTATTTTTTTTTTTTTTTTAACAAGTTTTATTTTATTATAATTATTTATTATTATATATTAGCTGGTCACTGTTTGATTGGTCACTTGAATTGAATGGGTTTAATCTAAATCTCAGTAACTCAGAAACAGACAGGCTTATGAATAATGTCAGCTTAACTTTAATGACAGTTTGACATTATTTAATAAATTTGAATATAAACTAAACAAAAAAAAAGTCAGAGGAACATTCAGGGATGATCAGCTCTGTGGCTCCAATAAATAGCCACAATTTTATTGTACATATTTAAATAATGTGCTTAATGTTTGAAATGTTGGATTATGATTGTAAAAGAAATCTCTGCTGGAGGGGTTCACAGATTTTATTTTGCAATTAAACGGGTCCCTGGTTGAAAAAAGGTTTGAAAGCCACTGACGTTAATGCCCAGTATTGTGGATTTTTTTAGGCTCTGGTTTAAAATGTAATTGCTGTCCCCTTGTTTTAATCTTGCACATGTAGCTGGGTATCATGCTGACAGTGTTGTATTTGTAACATCCCGGTCCTGCTGTGTCCCATCCATGTAGGATTCTCCAGGAGAAGCTGGACCAGCCGGTCTCCGCTCCTCCATCCCCCAGGGACATCTCCATGGAGATCGACTCTCCGGAGAACATGATGAGACACATCCGTTTCCTGAAGAGTGAGGTGGAGAGGCTGAAGAAGAACCTGCGCACTGCCGAACTGCAGCGTGAGTGCTAGAGCCCACTGAGGTCCACATTCTCACTTCCTTATTGCAGCAAACTTGTTTTGTAGGCTGTGACATGGCAAAAGTGTGCTATATGCTGTTTTTCAGCTCCCTGGTTGAGACATGATGAAATATGACACTTTTAATAGGGCTTTTTCCACTTATGGGCTGATGACGTAGGAGTTTTCAGTCAGTGTCCACTAGATGGTGCTGCATATAGTGAAATAAATCTGAAGCTCTGTTGCCAGCGCACCATGCTGATGAAATCTTCAGCTTAGTTTCCTCACATGTTGCAGCTGGGTACCATGCGGAATGGACATTATGTCAGAGGCGAAAACTTATTTAGGTCCCTGACAGTTGTCGGCATCGCCTTGAGTAAGAAATGCAAGGCTTGAGTAAGATCATGCAGACTTGCTCTCTAATATTATTTTTAATCTGTCCCAAAAAAAAAAAAAAAAAAAAGTGTGCTAGGGTGGTGTAATTGTCTACGCTTTTGTCCTATCATTAGGAGATTGCAAGGTCAAGTCCCAGCAGGGAAAAAGAGCTTGGATGTCCTTATTTCCCTCTCCTTCTGAGTTTGTACAGACCAAAGGATTCAAACTGCAAAGCATTTAATGTAGTCCTGATTAAGGCTTTTTTTTTGTTGTTGTTACTTTTGCTTTACTTCTATTCATATCTAATACCATGCATGGAATATTCAGTTTTGCCCTTTTCTCACATTCTCATTACCTGAAAGACAGTAATGGCATTATCAGTTAATCCAAGATACATTTATGACCTGTATAAAAAAATGTCATTGGGTACAAGTCCAGTCCTGTTTTGGTCTGATGGCGATGCAGGTGCATCCCTGTCACGCATATTACTTTCATTCAGAGGTGCTTTAACTTGTTTCTGTCTCTGCTGTCATCTCTAAACTGCTCTTTTGTGAATGCCTTCTCAGACACAGAGAAGCGAGCTCAGTACATCGAGGAGGAGCGGATCATGCGGGAGGAGAACATTCGGCTGCAGAGGAAGCTGCAGCGGGAGGTGGAGCGGCGCGAGGCTTTGTGCAGGCAGCTTTCTGAAAGCGAGTCTAGCCTGGAGATGGATGACGAGAGGTACAGAGACAGTGATTTTTTATTTTTTTTTTAAACCCTTTCAGATTTACTCATGAGCTTGTGCATTAATGCAGTGTGAAGTCTGTTTGCCACAGAGGTTCAAATCAAACAAGCCAAATGATATTTTAAATATATTGTTTGCACTCAAGCCCTGAAGGAAAAAAAGAGCAAACACTCAACAGTGCAGTGTTGTGGCCTCCAAGAACACTGTCCGATCAGGCATAGACTGTAGTCTAAACTTTAGTCTAAATCTATAGTCTCACATGCTTTGCTATATAACTGTAAACATCTTATAGTCTTGGAAAAACTGGCAGCTCTAAATGCAGTTCATACGTACAAACATATTATTCCCTGATTAAATGTCTCTTCTGATTTTCTGTAGGTACTTTAATGAAATGTCGGCCCAAGGCCTTCGTCCTCGAACTGTGTCCAGTCCGATCCCTTACACACCCTCCCCAAGCTCTAGCAGACCTATATCACCAGGTACACACACATACACTTCTGTTCATTCAGTACACTCCAGCCAAACCCTGGCTGCTTGTGTGGTTTGGGCTATCTAAGCTTAATACCTTTTGATAATGGATCAAGAGTATTCATGACAAACAAATACTGTTTACTGTATTAGTGCTTTAACAAAACAAGGTCTTTTCTTAGACCTGTCTGATAGAAATTCAACTGAATGATGCAGTGTGCTCTATTTTAGAGCCTACCAAAGCTCTATAGCCTATTTCTGTGATGTGATGTGAACAATGTGCTGTGTTCCTCTGGCAGGGCTGTCATATGCCAGTCACACGGTGGGCTTTACCCCTCCAGCCACACTGACCCGTGCGGGCATGTCTTACTACAACACGCCAGGCCTACACGTGCATGTCGGAGCCTCACATGGCATTGCGGTGAGTCACTACCATCGGCCTTCATCATGTGTGTTTCATTTCCTCTAAACATCACCTGTAAACCCAGCACATTGTTTCATCCATTGCAAAATGCTTTGAAAGTCTGTATGCTTATCATCAGTCTTGGAGGATTCTGAATATAGATCAACATCGTTGGATCGTGTTGGTGTGGATGGAAAGAGGACTTGACTGTCTGCTTCAGTTTTTCTGTTTGTGTGTGAAAGTTGAATCTGAAGCTTATGAGAATGAACTGCAGCATCCATATAAATCCTTGTGCCAAAAATAGTGCTTGGTGCAGCTTGGCTTGGCAAATAAAAAATTCCACTCGTTGTCACAGTGTCCAACACAGTGTCCAGCACAGTGTCCAAGCGAGCCGTGCTGTACTCAAGTCATGATAATGTCTCTGCCTTTTGTATTGGAACAGTAATCTTCAGTAGTTGTACTATCAAACACAAATTTGTACAAATGGATTAGTTTAATTTCTCAAAATGCAACATAAACAAGCAGAAATTCTTTTGATCCTATGGAGAGATGACTTCACAGTACTTTTATTTTTATGCATTTTTAACATCTTATTGATGTTAAGTTTATGGCGTTTCCAGCAAAACTCTAATCAGCAAACAGGGCATGCTTGGGAAATGCTTGGTTCTCTCTAATTATTCTTCTGCACAGGGAGTCCGTTCTTATTTATTTTTGTTCTTCTTATGAAATGCTTGTTGTGATCCGTGTGACAACGGCCTTAATCACATTCTGCACAACTTTTCCTGAACCTCTGTGGTTTCTGAGAAATTAAATAATGCTTTCCTAAATATGGAAACTTTCCATTCCAAGCATAATCTTCTTTCCCTAGTTTAACAGATTGAGCACGTTTCACGGAATCTGTAAAATGCACTGCTTGATCCCAAACTATGTTTTACATGCTGCAAGTGTTTTTAAAACTATTCTTCTCTGACAGAGGCCGTCCCCGAGAAGAAGCAACAGTCCGGACAAGTTCAAGCGCCCAACACCACCTCCTTCCCCCAACACGCAAGCTGGAGCTCAGCCTGGACCCCCTCCTCCTCCTCCGCCCCCTGCAGCACCAGTGCAGCATCAGCAGCCCGCAGCACCACAGTCCTCACAGCCATAATGCATGAGCTCAGAGTGGACTCAGACCAGAGCTACTGTATTCCCGCCAAGCCAAAGGCTTATCTATCCTATGTACATGGAGTCAGCATCTTCCTCTTGCACTGAGAATCAAATAGGCTTCACTGTTAATCTGTGTTGTATTTTTTATTTTTTTTCCTTTTCCATTTTGGTTTTGAATGCAGTTCAGTGGTCTTGTGGCATTGATTGCAACACTAAACCTGCTTGTGTTTTTTTTTTTTTTTTCCCCCCCCACTAGAAGTACTCCTCTGAAAGAAATGCAGAAATGTTTATGCCAGAGAACGTTAAAGGGAGTGAAAGTAATCGATTTCCTGTTAAGCCTCAGCTTTTGGGTTGATAGAGATTTTAGTGCACCTGTAATGCAAAAGAGAACTCTCATCCGCTTTGCTTACAGAAAAGGAAGATAGAATAATATGTGAGAAATGTCTAGTGATTTATGGCATTATTACATATAAATGAGTCTTCTAACAGTAACACACTAGACACATGCAGCCAGTCAGGTGCTGCCGAGAGCTGCTTTTATAGGCACCAGATGGGTTGGTGGGAAAGTGCAGCTAATGGCTTTTAAGGGATGCAGAAGAGCAGCCATGCCCGAGGTGCAGAAGCAGGGAGCCTGTTCAGTTCGTGCCTAATGGCAAAACATGCTCATGCAGCAATAGGCGTTTGTTCGATCTAGATAAAAGAGCATGCATGAAATGCAGTCTGGGCTCGCTAGGGAGATGAATTGCTTTCTATACACATGGTTAATTATATATATATATATTTTTTTTTGCTAAGAGCGTGAAAGAATGGTTTACTTATATGCTGCTGTTGGTGTATTGCAGTTTGCATCTGACTAACTGTAAACATGTATTGATACACCAGTTTATTCTTTCTTAATGAGTTCGAATGAAATGCCTTGGACTAGGCAGAAGGACAGAGGTATGTACATTGTTCTCGTACCCAGTTCACCTCCACCCACATCCTACCCTTAACAGTGTCTGTAAATGGTACCACTGTGACTTTTTCTCCCCTCACACCCCTCATAATTTGTTCTCAAGTATAGATGTGTGGATTGTTTTTTTGGAAAGAAAAAAAAAAAAAAAGGAAGGAATTCCGCTATGTACACCCTCAAGGTATAAATCTGTCACAGAGAGAAAGTGTAAATAGACACACCCCCTTTTTGTAAGCTTTGCAAATTATGCTGGGCCAGAGAAATTGTCATTTTATGAAACAAATTTCTCCCCATGATTAGTATGTGTCTGTGATCTCGTCTTCGACCTTCTCGTCTGTGGGTGCCCCTGGTTCTTATTCATTTATACAGCCTGTTCCACGTTACCAAATAGCATTCAGTTAGTGCAGCTTAAAAAAAAAAAAAGGCAGAACAAAAAAAACACAGAGCACTTACTGTCTGTTGTGAAGAATGCTAATTTACTGCAAAAACAGCTCAAAATGAAAATCAGCTCAGTGATAGAATTACTGGTACTAAGCAGCTCCGTTGTGGTTAAGGCACAGATGTTTAGTGAGGACACTGTCAGTGGCATCGGGCCTCTGCAGTGTTACGACACCACCTCCAGCACTGCTGTGTTTGTCATATAACACACCATTGTGGTGTTTGGGGGAACTGTCTCGATACAAATCCTGTTTGCAGTTCATAGATGTATCGGTTTCTCTCCTCTTTTTTTTTTTTTTTTTTTTCTCCTTATAAGCAATTCCTTAAGAGACCCTGGAAACGTACAGGGATTTTTCTTTTGTTTACCTTTTTATCATTTCAATGTAAATATTTGTTTCATTGTGTAAAGGAAAAAGAATAATTTGTTTTACCATGAGGTGTTGCGAGTGCATTTCAAGTTTGTGTTCAAATTTTACTAGAACGTAAGATTTTTGCTCATTTTGGTTGCCCTTGTCATTTTCTTTTTAAGACTGTTGACAAATGAATGTAATGTTTGCTCATGTTTTACTGCTATCTTCAGTGGATGGAACACCTTTGAGCCTTAACTCACTGTGGTATTGCTAAATGTAAGCATTATCTAGCTTATCCCCACATCAAATAATTAAAGCCTTAATAATGTGGTTCCATTTGCCTGAACTTTAATTGGTTCAAGGTAATAACAGGATTGTTATTACTGTAAAGACTCATGTAGTGAGTTTCTGAGAAGTGTTTACCACGTACTAGGATGAGGTAAGAACCTACGTTGTACAGTTGAACTTAACCTTGGATGAAAGCTTCTGCCAAATGGTAAACACCATTTTTCAAATGTGAAACGGTTCATTTTTCAAATCAAATCGTTTTCCTCCTCACTGTACAGGCACGTACATTGGTCATCTGTCAGAAGCTGCTGTGGAAAGAGAGCTCTTGACCTTGCGCTTGGAGTATCAGTAGGAAAGTCCTGTGTGCTGGCACCCCTGCACTCTGAATCCTGATTTTATCTGCTTGCGTAAACAAGATCTCAGGTTAGGCAAATGTTGAGTGGCTTTGAATGTTTAAAACCAGGTGCCTGTCAATGAAACCTGCGCTGGTTTGATCGAGTTTGCTCTAATGCACACGTGGTGTTCACGTGAATAGCAAAGGTGTGCATGCATGCTTCTGGACTTCAGCACTGCAAGTTACATAATCATCCGAATCTTCATTGAAACAATTAAGTCCTGCCCATACATCTTTTTGTTTTAGATAATTAGCCATGGGACTATTGCCCTTTTTTCAAAACTGGACAGCTTATCAAGTGTTATTCCAAATGCCAAATATGAAAATGCACGTGTTAGAGGGAAGAATTTGCACATACATGTTAGTAGCTAGTGCTGTGGAAAAAACAACAGTGCCGTAGTACAACAAAAACGTAAACTACTAAACTGTATCTTTCAGAGTGCAAATGCTTCTCACTGAGGGTTACATTCTTTGTACCTTCAGGTAAAGATCTCAAGACCTTTAAAACCTGTATGAGGTGCAAAACTGAATCTTGAAAATTACTGTTGTACTTTGCACCTCTCGGAGCTCTAGGGTCGCCGGTTCGATCCTGAGCTCGGGTTCCTTTCCATGTGGAGTTTCTGTGTGTGTTCTCCCTGAATCCGCATGGGGTTCCACAGGGTTCTCTGGTTTCCTCCTATCTCAAAAAAACAAAACAAAAAAAAAACAGTATAGGTGAGCTGATGACTCTAAATTTCCTGTAGTGTGAATGAGTGTGTGAATATGTGTGTGCATAGTGCCCTGAAATGGACTGAGGTCCCATCCAGTGTATGTTCCCATTTCATACCTGGTGTTCCCGGGATAGGCTTCGGATCATCCTCAACCCTGACCAGGATAAAACAGTTACTACAGGAGAATGAATGAATTCACATTGTTTATATAGTCAGGCTTTACTGGACAATTATAATTCCCTCAATTATTTTCTTCCCATAATCATTTTAAACAATAAATTTACTTCCCAGCTTATCTCCAGGCAATGTATGGAGCTCCCTGTTTAGTCAGTGTTATTTTTTATTTTTGCATTTTTATTTTTAATGTTTCAGTAGAAAAAACTTATTAGTAACGTCCCCCAAAGCGACAGCTTTAACCTTCTGCTTAAATTTGACGCAGGACAGAAGATTAAGCATTTTTTCAAGTTATTTAACATCCTGTCCACCATTCGGTTTTCTGGTTGCCATTGGTGACCGCAGCGTTCCATAGCAACCTCTCAGACCGCATACTAGCGCACTAAATAGCCAAGTGCGCCTCCACACCAGTGCAGGCATAACAGTACAGTGGTGCACTAGTGAGTGCGGTAGTATGCTGGTTAGGACGTGGCATGTTTCGGATGTGGACGCTGGTGATAGTTGTGTAGCTTCAGTAACCGGTTTGGACCGGAACAAACGCAGGGCTGCACAATACAGCTACTACTACTACTAATAATAATAATAGTAATAATAATGATAGTAATACACACGCGCGACATGTTTAGCATGGATGCTAACAAAGTGTTGATGCGGTCTGGTTTTTCTGTGTCGTTTCTCACAAATTTGTTCAATTCCACCGGCATTTCCACTTCAAACTAAACGAGCAGTTGTTGAGTAGCTGTCAGACATGGTGTAATTAGGTTTTTCTGTGCTGTCTTTGTGTGCTGTGAATGACGGGGAAGTTATAGAGCATCGAAATGTGAGCAGACCAGCGGGAACAGCTTCAAACCGGTTTCAGCACCGCCGCAACAAAAGCGGCTCCAGCACCACACACACACACTTACACTCACTCACACACACACGCAGTGGACAGCTGGCATGATTCAGCTGAATAAAAGTGTAACCTCGACTAGTTTCTTCTTGTCATTTATCCAAAACGTCATGATATTAAGACTGAGTGGTGTAGCAGTGCAGAGAGGCAGCTCAGCATCTTAACTGCTCTCATTACATTTCTGCGACTGGCTGCACATTTCTGGGTAAGTCTTATTTTCTTAAACTTTCTAATCATCTCGTTGTAATTCTGTCAGTGGTTGTTGTGAGAGCTAACCCAGAATTATCCATAATTTCTATTGGGCACGGTTGTTACTTTCATTTTCGTGTTTTTATTTATTTATTTGTTTGTTTATTTATTTTTTAGTTACCAGATGCATAGGTTATTAGTGTGTTTACATTTTGACATCCGGTTTAAATTTAAAAAAAAAAAGAAAGAAAAGAAAGAAAGAAGGAGTGGATCATTAAAGTTGGCATATTTCAGAATGCCAGTGTGAGCACAACAATATAAGCAAACAAGATGGCTAACTTCCAAACGACTCCATCTTTCCTACACAAGTGCACTAGATAGTGCACTATATAGTGCACTTACAATAGGGATCCATTTTACACTGAAGCTCATGCATCGTTACAGCTAGGCCATGCATGGTGTTCAGGTTGCTGGAAGTGTTGTTTATTAACAGGGCATGTCATTCTTGGGAAAGCCGAAGTGAGACCTTTTACACATTAGTGAATAAGTGGAATAAAACTGCACGTACAGTGAAGTGGTGATTTGTTTATATAATGTCTTTTTCTTCTCCGTCTTTACAGGATCTCTTTGAAGAACCTAGCAGCTAAGAATGAGCTCTAAGAAAGCCATGGATGGAGGCTGGGGCTGGGTCATTGTGGTGGCCTCGTTCATAGCCCAGCTCCTCGCCTACGGCTCACCTCAGTCTGTTGGAGTGCTCTATCCCGAGTGGCTCAATGCCTTCCAAGAGAGCAAGGGGATGACCGCGTGGGTGGGGTCTCTGGTCTCCGGGGTCGGCCTCATTGCCAGTATGTTGAACACTGTTTATGGATACTGTATTAAAATGTAACTGGTAAACTGCAGCAAAAGTTCATCTGGGTCACAGAATGAACAGATCCGTAGGAAAGAGAGCCATTCAACAGCCAGCCATAAGAAGGCTGAAATCGACGTTAAAAAGTGTGTACACTCTAGCAAATTACTCTTTGAAGCCTCAGCCATAAATTCTTCACCGAGTAGGCTTGTGCTCTATGAAGGCTGCTCGCATACTCAGCATATTGTTTCGTATAATAGCCTAAGTACTTAACAGGAAATCCCTTTCGGTAATCCAGGTTAAACACCTGCGCTGGACTCTACTCACTGAGTGGCTTTCAAATTAGGTAGTTACCATTAGCACCGAATGTTAGATACAATCAGGAGCCTTGGTGATGAGCTGTGGTACTCAGAGGGGGGTCCCAGAGTTCAGTAATAAAAAAGCTCCATGGCTTCAAGAAATAGACAGAATATTATTGTACACATTTGATTTAAGGAGCCTAATATTTGAATAGTTGACCTATGTTCATAAAATAAATCTGTACTGAAGGGGTCCCTGAAATTTATTTTACAAAAAAGCTTCAGAACCACTGCCTTAGAAAACATACGCAAAAGCAGGCATCAGTAATCCTAGCCACAGACTCTAAGTAACTAGTGCTGATGAGTCACTTTTTAAACCATGGACTCGTTTATATTGGCAATAGAAAATGAAGAAATGCCAGCTTGGATGTTACAGTGTTCTCAACCCCATTGAACTGATAAGCCGTGACCTGACCTCATCATTTCAGCATTGTCAGGATGTCTTCTTATGAAACAAGCAGTTAGATATGTGAAATAAAGTGCAATGTGTTAATACATATTGCATCACACTATTGGCAAGGGAAATGGTTTTTGAAGCCCCATTTGGTCCTTATTGTTGTTGGTCAAACATGTTGTTGCAAGAATCCTCTGAGCGCATTTGTGCACCTGTTCGATTTATTGTATACTGGCTTTTACTATAAAGCTTGATTATATACAGTAATAAACCACTGCTTTTGTATGATCATCACAACAGTGCTGTTTTTAACAGGATGAAATTGCTCTTTTTTGTGCAGGTCCCATCTGCAGTGCCTGTGTGGTAAACTTTGGCGCCAGGCCTGTGACCATCTTCAGCGGAGTCATGATCTCTGGAGGCCTCATGCTTAGCGCCTTCGCCCCCAATGTCCACTTCCTCATGTTTTCCTATGGCGTAGTCGTCGGTACGTCCTGTGTTTATATTTGCAGAGGAAATCCCTCGCCTCATGGTAGTAAAATTAGGTCAGTGTACTAACAATGGCAGCAGTGTTTAGGGTTGAACTACTGTATGTTTCAGGGGTCATTCTAGGAGGAACATTTAAAACTTTTTAGTCTTAATGTTGAAAGGGAAATTTGAATGAAAATCTTTAAATTAAAAAAATTGTGTATTTAAATCAATTGCTGGTTGTTGAATATATTTGGAATAGGAAAAGGGTGGAAAGGTATAGGAAATCACCTGACAACTATGAAAACATTCTTTTATAATAACGTTTAAGTAGATAACTGTACAGTTTGCTAGTGGATTTGTATAATTTCCCTCTAATAGCCTCGTGCTTTCTTTTAAACAGGAGTAGGCTGTGGACTGCTGTATGCTGCTACCGTGACTATCACATGCCAGTACTTTGACAAGAAGCGTGGCCTTGCTCTTGGCATTGTTACTACAGGTAAACACATTAAACATAGCTAATGCAGTGTTAATAACAATTAGCATAAAATGTGTTATAATACTACATTTTAGTGCTTACCTGTTCATCATTACTTTTCAGGTACAAGTATTGGAGGATTCCTTTATGCCACGGCACAGAACGAATTCATTGAGATTTTTGGTCTTGATGGCTGCCTGCTGCTCATTGGATCATTTGCACTGAACATCATTGCCTGTGGTGGACTGATGAGGCCGTTGCACTTGCCAGCTTACTACCTCAAGCAGAGAGCTGCCCTGGTGGAGAAGGCTGAAGAGAAGCTCAGTGAAAGGCCCCTGGCCCTGGACCACTCCATCAAAAAGGACCTGCCTGTCACTGATCTGCTGATCACAGTGGAGACCAAAGACACTCTGGCTTCAGAAAAGGAACTGCTGATCTGCTCAGCCTTGGTCAGACTGCTCAAGAAGAAGCAAAAGGCCTACATAGAATACTTACACTCCATTGCTGACCGAATGAGAGACCGGGTATTTGTAGCCATGTGCTTGGCACTGTTCCTCTACACCATGGGGGCATTTCCTCCACTGCTCTTCCTGGAGGATGTAGCCCAAAGTGAGGGCTTGATTGAGGGCATCAGCGTTGTCCCTCTGGTCTCAATATATGCTATTGCAGGGGGCATTGGGAAGCTACTGCTGGGAATGGTGATTGACATTCGCTGGATGAACAGCTTTTGTCTCTATGGCGTCACGCTGGTGGGCAGCGGCATGGCACTTCTGCTTATCCCTTTCATTAAGAGCTACATAGGGCTCCAAGTGATCTCAGTAGTGCTGGGTTTCTTCTCAGGGAACTGGTCCATCACACCCTACATGACCACCAAGGTGGTTGGCATAGAGCGGCTCACTGAGGCCTACGGGATCTTGATGTTCTTCGGTGGCTTTGGGATCATGCTGGGACCTCCAGTTGTAGGTAAGCATGGCCATTTTTATTTCACCCAATACCATTACTTCCACTGCCTACACCTATGCACCAATTCATAGCTAATTTCTGAACCTTTCTCTCTTTGAGGCTTGTTCTTTAATTAACTTGCTGGTTTGTGTTTTAATTCCTGATGTAAAATTTCCAGAATAAAATTACTCTGCGCTGTGTATCCTGCTTCCTGCCAAATGACTGCACTAACGAGTTCTTATTATGGCTGCAGGCTGGTTCTATGATTGGATGCAGTCCTATGACCTGGCCTTCTACTTCAGTGGGAGTTGTGTGCTGCTGGGTGGAGTGCAACTTCTGCTCTCTGCCCTGTCCTGCTGGGACAAAACCCATGAGTCGTCTGCCAAACCTGAGGCAGAGTGTACTCATAACTGTGACAGCGTGGCTGCCGTAGCCTAAAGGATGGACAGTCTTTTCTTTACCGGTGATTTGCCTGCTCAAGTCCGTGGCTGAACCTGAACCTGGTTTTAGTTGATTTACTTTTCAATGATACATTGCGCCTTATTGTTAGTTGATGTTTTGGATTTTTGTAATCTGATGCTCCAGTCAGTGTTTTGAAAACACCATTTTAAACGAATGGACTCAGACTTGTCCTGTCCTCAGTTGTCCTTTCCTAGCCTTGTTTTATGAGGCTCCAGGGTATGGTGACAAATAATTTCAAAATGTCTGTTTCTTAATTATTGATGCTGTCTGTTTTTCTCGAAATGTATGTTCCCTGCATTGCGTTTCTTTTATATTGAAGTAACTGAGAGCATTATGCCATGACACTCATTCAAGACAAGATGCAAATGTCTGATTTTTTTTTTTTCCCCCAAAGATGCAACACTATACCACATTCTGGTCCCTTAATAATGACATCTTGACTTATGTTGTTAGTTGTTAGTGTTGTTGTTAATGTTGTACCAAAGTTATTTGATTTTCATTGTCTTGGACAAAGGGTTAAATCGACAATCTCATGCCACAAATACTAAACCCAATCCGTCTTTGTGCTGCTGAAGTTATCTTTTCCACATAGTGTTGGCCCTGGATATCAGGAGCGCAGCTTGTTTTAACAAGGTGACTAATCCGACTCAAAAACTATTCAAGTGTTTGATGTGTGTCTGTAGGTGCGTTGGATGACATCGCTATCCACCTTTCATTTCAAGCAATTTGATATATTTCAAGCAATATGTAGACATTTTATTTGTCTATTTCTATTTGTATACTCTAACACTTCTAGACTGTTGTATTTTTACATGCACTGAAGTAGGTTGTGCAGTGTTGATTTCTATATTGTTTGTTTCTTTTTTAGATGAAGAGTTATTTTACTTGAACTGTCTCTGCATGATGTTATTATGTAAAAAAAACATGAAAAATGATAATCTTTGGTTATAGGGTCATACGAGATGTGAAAGACCCGTACACTGTCTTAAAGCACATGATGCCACCTGTGATATTTATGTATTTATGTATGTTTTTTTTTTTTTTTTTACTTTATATGGTTTTTAAAAATAGAAATAAACTAAGATTGATAAAGCAGTTGTCACCATTAATTTAGCAGTACTTTTAACACATGATTGTGAACAATGTGGTGCTTTCAGTCATAACATACAAGTTGAGAAGGTGTTGATTAATTTTCTATAAGTGACAGTAGTGTAGGCTGCAATCGGCTGCAAGGCAAATCACAGGTTTATATTAATGCACTCTTTCTAAAATATTATCATTTCTGTAATAACAACTTATTTACAGGGACAGCAGCCACTCCAGTTTATTCCTAATAATGAACAGATTAAAAAAAATACCGTTACTTTCAAAGAAAAACGTATAATCATGAATATGGTGAAGCTTTCTGTAAGGAGATGTTTATTTAACATGTTTATAAGGAGTCTCTGAGGTCAGCAGTAAGTTTTCCGCCATGAGAGGACTTTGTACTTTATAGTTTCTCAGTAACAAGACAAGCTGCATTTTCTATCTTATTAACTTCAACAAGAGAAAAAGAGGCTGGTAAAAGAGATGAATGTTTATGGTTGCTGTAATGTAAGTAATAATAGGAACCAACTTGTTTCACATATGTGCCACAGCATTAAATATAACTATAAATTGATTAAAAAAAGTGACGTCATTCTTAAATTAAAAATATGCAACCACTGGCAAATTGCTGTGCTATAGGAAGTCATTCATATTAACCTCTTTGTAGGCTGTTTTCCTATGAAAGCTTGCCTTGTTGTGTTTTATTCCTTACATATCTCACCCTAAGAGAGTTCTGTTTAAATTTCCTGCAGAAGGCAACACCTTTGATGACTGTGCCTGTGACTGTGTTTATAATCCTGTTCAAACTCTAATCCTGGGCAATCTCCCAATAAAACAAAAGGATTGTTTTATCATATCCAGTTGTAAAACAGTATCTGGTTCCAATTAGCTTGTCCTGGTCAATGGTAATATAGGTACAATAAAAGTACACTCACAGGTATATAAAGATTGCAACTCCAAGTTTTAGGAGACGGCCATCTGCCTCCTGCATACTATATTAAGACAGACTTTCATTTATCTCCAGCATTAGAGAAAGTCTACCTTCCACTCTCAGTGGAGACACTATTTCTATCTGTCTCTCATGTCATTCCACCTGCATCCTGTGCTTCCTTCTTTGGTCTTGTATGTTTTTCCACATTCAACTTCTTGCTCAGTTTTTTCTTTGTATTGCATGATATACTTTTGGAACTGATTTCTCCCCCAAGCACTTTTAAAGAAACAGTAAATTAAAGAAATGCCCAGACAGAGTTGACTATAATGTTCTGCTAGACATTTAAATGAACCTCTCACAAGCAACCAAAAAGGCTACTGCTTTCATGTTTCATATCTCAAACTGCTGAGCTAGCAAAGTAATGCTTAAAGTTAAAACACTCTGAGACTGCATTGCACAGTAGATGGTTAAAAAGGCACAAATCTTCTGAGACCATTAAGTCACATTTGAGTGAAAAGCTTTGCCTTGCAATTCAAAAGCTGGGCACATATTAGAAACCGAACGCTAAGAGAGAATACATTTCCAACATTTTAACTAAAGTCCATTGTTTGGAGTCAGTTATATAAACTTATTAACTGGAATCAGATATTTGCGTGATGGCATAAACACCTGTTTAACCTATGAGAGTGCCTATTTCTGTCATTGGTTTTAGGTTAGCAGAGTGTTTTTTTTTGTTGTTGTTTTTTACAGTGAGTCTGTAACCATGTTGTTACAAACAAGAGAGCACAATACAGACACCACACCATCTCATGAGCACAGAGCCTCCCATCAGGGTGTGTTGATCTCTGTAGTTCTTAAGTGGTGCTCTCGGTTACTGGTAAACAGATACCTGTCCTCCTAAAGAGAAAAAAAGGTTGTGCAAACACAGTTCATAAAATCACCTCGTGAATGGCTTTTTGGCTGTCAGGTGCAGCCAGGAATAATTACTAGGTATACAGCATGTAGCATGTACATTTACTGTAGCAAAATAAGCAGTGTAGAAATGTGGTATTTATTTTTCCTTGAACCAACTGTGTAGAAAATATACAGAATGTATCTTTCAAAGCCCTTTCCCCTGGGTGTGTCTCATTCTACTCTCATTTGCTTACACTTTCCTTTCCCTACTACTTCTCAATACAGAAATCAAGATGGCACTATCATATTCTCATCAACAGTAAATAAACAAAGGATTCTTCCTTTCAAACTTTCTGATATCATTCAGTGGTTTCATGGAAAAAGTGTCATATTTAAGATATAAATCATAATAAAGAGTCCTATTAGGATTTAAGATATAAATGTATATATAATTACATATATACATATATATGCACCTGCACATTTATGCAATTATCCAATCTGCCAGTCATCTGGAAGCAGCTCAGTGCATAAAATCATGGAGATACAGGTCAAGAGCTTCAGGTAACGTCCACATCAAACATCAGAATGGAGAAAAAATGGGATCTCTGTGACTTTAACCATTGCATGGTTGTTGGTGCCAGATGGGCTGGTTTGAGTTCTTCTGAAACTGCTGATCTCCTGAGAATTTCACACACAACAGTCTCTAGAGTTTACACAGAATTGTGCGAAAAACAAAAAAACATCCTTTGAGCGGAGGGTCTGCAGGATGAAACACCTTGTTGATGAGAGAGATCAGAGGTCAGATTGGTTCAAGCTGCCAGGAAGGATATAGTAACTCAGATAAGCACTCTTTACAACCGATTAGAGAATTAGATAACTGCATGAATGTGCAGGTGTACAGGTGTTCCTTAAAAAGTGGACAGTGAGTATATATCTGTTACTTCTTGCACTGTAAATGGGAAATTATGTGGTGGGTGATTTTTAATGCTCATTCCATTTGCCCAACTGACTGAGGCTGTAAAGTTGATCAAGGCTCTCTGGAGGGATTTATGGAGTGAAGGTGGGGGTTCTTCAGTCCAAATGAGTCTGGCTCAGTGGCTTTGGAGATGGAGCATGGCAGCGCTAATCTCTATTCCAGGAAACTGCTTTCCAATGGGAAATGATTCAAAAGGAAAGCAGTTGGAACAGAAACTGGAGTTACTATCTGCCAGTACTAATTTGGCATATGAATTTGCTTTGAATGTAATGTATGTTACTCTGCTAAAAGAAACATGTACACTGTCAGTACTGATAAATTTCCATTTAATAAATATATGCAAGATTTTACATTGGACAAATATACAATACACGCTGGAGGAAACACAGTCACAGTGTATACATAGGTATAAATACTATCTATGGCATCATAACATACATTAGAACAGAAAGCAAATGTATACTGAAATTGTAATATATAATTATGTATAATATATGTATACTGAAATTGTAATATATAATTTCAAAGTGTCTTGGGACCCTACTGTATGTACAGTGCATTGCAAATGTATTCAAAAGTTCCTCTTGACCTTTTTTGCCTTTTGTAGCTTTACAACCTGGAACTTAAATAAATGCAATTGGGATTATATATCATGTCTACATGATAGTCCATAATTTTGAAGTGGCAGAAAATCTATATAGTTTTGAAGATTATGCACAAATAAAAAAAAATTTAAACGTAAGCTAAAGTCTTGGCAAGAGTAGCAGTTATATAGCCATATAGCCATACAGCCACATTCTTTCCATTTTCATTCTTTCCATTTTTCCATGTTAATATTATGGGCAGTTCTGTGTAGATTCATGACATATAATCTCAGTAAAGTTCATTTTAGTTCCACACTGTAAAATTCAAAGGGGTGAATATTTATGAAAGCCACTATACATAATCAGCTTTGAAATTATACATGGGTATCAGTTCATTTTAGTTCATGGTAGTATTGTCCACATGGCAAATTTGGCTTTACAAGAGACCTACTACATCTACCACGGGACCGTGTTCTGTTTCACCCTTCTGAAGCAGCAACAAGGAAAAATTTGTTATATGTTCATAGCTTTATTCTAGACTGAATAACTGACGTGTGGGGAGGTTTTGAGCTTTATGAGGGTATAATAAACAATACTATGTCTTATTAATGGGATACCTACAGGTATAAAAGAGCTATATTCCAGGATTATATCCACATTTATGTTGTAGTTGGATAAAAGTGTATGAAAAGGGCTAGAATTAGAGACTAGAATTCAAGAATGTAATGCAGAGTATTCAAGAATTTAAGCAGCTTACTAAATTGTGTTGTGCTGACCTAATCATTCTTAATACACCATTTTATGTACTTAAGAATTTGTAGTAATCTAATAAAATGTTGGATGAGCAGGACTGACTGGTTGGTTTGAACTTTAGAACAAACTGAGCAAGGTAAAAACATGGTGCAACCTACTCTTAACACCAGAGGGCACTATTTAACTTTACCAAGTTGTTTCATTAAAATGATTTTCATTGCATGTCAAAATTATTTCCATTGCTTGGAAAATGTTCATGTGTTTTGAGCAAAGCTTAACGATATATAAATGCAAACTGATTGTGCTAAAAAAACCACATGACAATGCAAAGTGATATTGAAAAAAGCTTCTGCATGTCAATTCTTGAACTATTTTGGCTGCATCTTGCACATGTGTGAGATAGTATTACTGTAAAGAAATCGATGGCCACTTGGGTGACCATGGTAACAGGGCAAAGGCAGGAGACGTAGTGCTCCTCTGACGTGCCATGTAGATTGCAGTGTTTGATCAGGGTATAAATAGCACAGCAAGGCCTGGACCGGTAGCTTTCCACTCTGCCCATGCACACACCCATACACTATGAACACACAAACATACAAAAATTGAAGGCTCTGTCTTAGCAGCTGACATTAGATGAAAATAGTGCCCTAAAGTGATCCTGACCCACTGCTATCAAATAAAAACCAGCAATGAATGAGCCTTGTATAATAAGCAACATGGAAGGATGAGGACAGATACAGGCTAGAAATACACTAAGCTCTTTAACATTAATCCCTGCCTATTCCCTTAATCAGAATGGTTATTATTATATTTTATAATGTGATTTATAATGTTTTCTTCTTCATCTATTTCTTTTCATAATATGTACAAACTCTAGCTAAGTCATTTCTACCCCTTAGCTAATTTTTTGGAGTTGAATATCCTTGTATCCAGCTAAGCAAGGCTCCACTTAATTTAATTGATCTTGTGGGGTTATTTGTTTAATTAATTTAAAGGCTTCAGTTAATTTAGTCTTGGGAAGGCTTCGTAATCCAAAATTGGATCTGGTTTTACCAACACCTCAGCACACATGCATTGTATGTGTTATTTATTCATTGTGAATACATGGTTTTGCTCTTTTTAAAAGATGGGTGCCAATAATTCTGGAGACATACCTTTCTAATGTCACCTCTTCATGTGTAGAGACTTGCTTATCAAAAATGATTAATTGCAGACATACAACAGGCCATATAAGATTACAGTAGGCCAGTTTATTGTTGCATATCCTTATATAATTTGTGGCCCAATAAAAGACTACAGTAAATTGATATATAGCATTTTGGTACCAGACAATGAACTCAAATAAACTATAGTTATAGTAGAGGTTGTCTTTCTGTTTACAGAGAGTGGTTTAGTTTAAATGAATATTTTAGACAAAAGTAAGTCTTTCTGAAATTGTTGAAAAAGCTGTAATTCACTTTAGTTCAATTTGATTTTATCAAAAGATATAGTAGCAAAGTAGCTTTACAGAAATCTGTATGTAGATTTATATTTACCCTGGGATATAAAGCGTCCCATCACTCTACTAAGTACTCTAAGTAATCAGAAGAACAAGTTAAGAACATGATTACAGTCTGGTACATGTTAATTGCTACATGGCCAGCATTTAGCATCAAGCACGTAACAAAGATGTCTCAAACCACAACTAGGATTATTGTCTGTCAATATATAAACACAAGCTAGGAGCAAGCAAAGTAAGATGATGGCATGGTAAATATTTTCCCTGTGTTATATGCTCTCACAGTAGCTCTACACACTCATGAAACAGCAACACCTGAGCATAGAATACAGTACATAATAGCCACATGCTTCAACACACAGGAAATCAATAATCCCACTGAGCAAATTAATAGAATAAATCTATCGCCCTTCCACATGGACAACGCTGGATAAATTACTAGTAACATTATCCTACCTTTCTGTTAACCAGATTTCTACTCATGCTGGAGGGTGAAGGAGTGAGGCAGCATCTGTATGGCAGTGCTAACAGATATGGAAACTATATCACTACACTAAGGCAAAACACAGTATCTGCAATTGTGGTTAAAATTATTACTTAAAATCCTTCATACGTGTGTTTAATTTTTTACTGAAAAAGTTGCTGTAATTTTGCAGGGGTTTTATGTTAACTCTTTGTCCTATATTTCATATCCAGGAATGAAATAAAGTACTGTTTTACAATTCTCTATAAAAGATTTTTGCAAAAAGCCAGCCTTCTCCACAGCCCCTGTTCTCAAACTCCCCTGACCAGTGGCACTTCTTTGTTGAGGTGCTCTATGCAGTTAATAATTTCAGTTTGATACAATAGACTTTAATTTAATCTATTATGAATTCAGAAATGATGAACTCTGATGCTCATACTCAGGTTCCTGTCAACACAGTTAGCACTTTTTGACTATATAGTAAACAGTTATAGAAGAGAAATGATTTATACTGTATATGCAAATTTATATATATATATATATATATATATATATATATATATATATATATATATCACCGAGATGAGGATGGGTTCCCTTCTGAGTCTGGTTCCTCTCAAGGCTTCTTCCTCATATCTTAGAGTTTTTCCTTGCCACCGTCGCCTCTGGCTTGCTCGTTAGGGATAAATTTATAAATTTAAAATTTATTAATTTATTTGTTGTCGATTGTTAAAAGCAATATACAAATAAAATTGAATTGGACTGAATACGTGCCTCTGGTGTTGGAGCAGTGCTTTCTGAGCACCAAGGAGTTCTTCCAGAGAAACACCACAACTATTTCTCCTGCTAGATTTTCTTCCTGTGAGCAGAATTACATTTGTAATTCTGAGAATGACCAATTCTTGTTAATTGGTCATTCTTGGTAACACAGAGACCTGCTCATTATAAAAGCTACACTTGAAGAGTGGTGCCACTGGCTCACAATTGGCTTCAGAAGAACTCAGAATAGCAGAAATGACAGCGGAAACTAGACAGAAACTAATTTGGATCCCCTGTTGCACCTAACCCCAAAAGCACAGAGGATGTCCCTCCTCCTGAAAACATCCTGTCTCCCTCCTGTGTAGTCAGAGCCACCCAGTTGGAAACTGATACAGAGATCCAGCAAGCCTCTCAAAACACTCCTGTTACCTTAGAACTGTCCTTTCAATCAAAGAGGCAAGCTAATCACTTGGGCCTACACCAAGCCATAGTAACTCCTGGCTAACTGATATTGGTGGAATAGCATGGACAGTGGTGTACACCACTTCTAAGATCCACAAAACACTTTAGCCATACCCAAATATCCCTGATCCCACACTGCTGTGGATTTTGTGACTGATTTGCCCCAGTTCTATGGACAAGCCAAAGTCCTTACTTTAGCAGATCCCATTCTCTGCATATGGGGTTTTCAACCACCATTTGTCCCTCAGGATCCCATGCCTATGAATGTCCCAGACATTCTTGCCCTTGTCAACCTTTTAGTAGCGTCCGTATATATTCACTCTTTTCAGTCTGTATTGCCTGTCCATTTGGGTTTCTACATTTTTTTTGCTCATTGCTATATTTTTTTTTTCTCATTTATTTTTGTGTTTTGCCATTTTACTTAGTTGCTACTGGTTTCTATACTAATTCTATAGTTGAGACCTTTTTGCTAGTTACAATGACTCTTTTGCCTACCATTTTGGACTGTCTGCTCCTTTTCTAATCGTAAACTTTGTTTCTTGTTTTCTCCCTAATTTAGTCCATGTTTTTCCACCAACTATCCAGCACTCTCCTCTGTCATAGGACAGCTACCAACTAGGGAGGGCTAAGGCTGTGTTCGTGGTGCTTTGAAAGTAGTAATTTGCAAGTTGTAATAATGTCATTTCCCACCTCAGGATGTTTGACATGCGAAATGGAAAAAAAACAAAAAAACATGGACACCTCCATGAAAGTGTGTCTTTTGTTTGCCAGAGCACGTAAAGCTCATAAAAAGTTACTTTAACCACACATTTACAATTACAGGCCTGGTTCTGTTCTACTATAATGAACTTTGCATTCATGAAACATTTTGGGGTAAAATTGCAGTACAGCAACAACAACAGACACTAGGGAGTAGCTTAGCAACAAGCTAGACAGAGGACAATAGCGAGTAGCTTAGCAACAAGCTAACCAGCTAACAATAGCGATAACTCTAATGTTATAGTTGACCTTCTCAAAATAGCAGTTAGTGTGGTCTGTGTTATAGATTTAACCAAGTACTGTGTCTGTATGTTAATTGATCTAAAGCCAGTGCTGCTCTAAACTAATTTAAAAGTAGAGAAGGGGAACTTTACACTGATCACAGTGTGAGCGGCCATGGACAGTGGTCTGAAATTTGAAGATGAGGAGGTACTTTTTTTTTTAACTGGCTGTAGGTGGGGAATTATAAGTTGTTCTACCTTCTTCTGCATATGTGAGTTCACAGATGCCCTTGATTGGCTAGGGTCACAGTGATTGACAAGGGGAGAGAGTATGCCATCTCTTCCAGCAAGAGATCATGGCCAAATTTGCTCACATGACTCCCAGCCATGGATGGCTGTGGCATTTTTGGGATTTGCATTCATGATATCCTGACAATAAGGTGAATGCTGTTTATTGAGCTTTAATCGGCAGTCATTTCTGAAAAGTTGTGTATGCTATCAGACTTGCTATTGGCAAGGACGGGCATTTTTGATATTTCAAAGCATTTCAGCTTTTTGAAACACCCAGGCCTGAAAGAGGAAGTAGGGAGGGACAGCTTGAACTTTATTACAGTGATTCTCTTTGGTCTGTTCCTTTGAAACGGAGATCAGTGCCATAATTGGACGTCTCCAGTGTGTAATCTCTGCCAGTGTCCATGTGTGGAGATGAGTCAGGCCATGAAAGCTTCAAGATCCGCGTTGCTGGAGTGACTCAGGCTGTCCTGCTCTCTCACATCCATATGACTCTTTTATACACACAGCTCACATCAAACAATACAGGATTGCCAAATGGCAGATTAGCAATCTTTCCAATGATGGTTTAACACCTGTGCTGATTCATCGTGAGAAGCTGAACCAGTGAAACACAGCTGACGATAATAATGAAATGCCCACAGAGTTTCATGCAAACAAATGGCGTGACACTGCAGGTGAAATATAACGTCATCAAACTTGCAATAAATGTCACAAGATAAATGATTGTGTCTGTGGGGAATGGTGAGTAAAACACTACAGCAAGCTAATATGAGAATTTACAATGTTTTCCCAGTATTGTATGCATCCTATAGATACCAGATTAGCTTAGCAATTGAGCAGCAATCACAATTTATATTGCATTTTTTTAAATTAATGCTCATCTGAAAGGCACCTGTTAAGTAATTTGATAAAAGCTAATGACGACATTAGTTTAGAGTTGTCTGACTATACGTACTGCATATACTTCCATAATCAGTGTAGCATTTACTTCTATTTTATATCTTGACCTTATTTATAGGATGTGTAGAGTTACAGGATTTACATTTCCTAGAATCATTAACAGTGGCACTTGCATAAAGTTTTACATGTGGTGGCAAAAGAAGGTCTGGCTTGTGGGGGTTTGGGATTTTTACATTTGTTTGATGTAGCCATGCTTTTGTCATGCATGCAGGCTTGAGCAGTGGCGTGACTAAGACATATTTCCAGGTATAAATCCTTTCTTTTTTTGTCTTTCACTTAAAAATCACCTGCAACTAAAATAGATGACTCTATATTAAATTACCTCATGTATAACATTGGTATGGATGCTCTCTTCACTAAGTGTAGGTTAAAACCTACACTTAAGGTAACACTAGCTGATGAATAAATGCATCTCCATTGTTAATCATTTAACTTGCTGGCTAACATGTCAGCTAGATTGAAGTGAAGCGGGGGGGAGAACAGTCTTTGGAACAGTCTTCCCCTTGATATTAGACTCTCTGATCCTACAGCCTCTTTTAAGAGACAGCTTAAAAGCCATTTTTATGTTTTAGCTTTTATCTGTTTCTGTCTGTTGTTGGCAGTCTTGTGTGTCTTGTTATTTTATAGTGTTTTTGTCTGTTGGGTTTAATATTTTATTGTAAAGCCCTTTGTAGCCTTCCGCTTAGAAAAGTGCTATATAAATAAACTTTTACTTACCTAATTTTTAATTACACAGGTAGCTATGTAGCTACCTACTCTAAATGGTTGGATACAATCATAGCATGTTTTATTTAGATTTTTCCACACATGTTGCTCAAAGGTCATACACTGCCTTGCATCAGTATTTACCCTCTTGAATGTTTCCACATTTTGTAGTGTTACAACCTGGAATTGATATGGACTTAATTGTGATTTTTCTATCTGATATAAACTCTGTGCCTTTAATGTGAAAAATGTGAAGGAACATTTATTTGGTATTGTGACAATATTTTATATTGTGACACAAAGGTTAATTAAACAATCATCCCCTTGGATGAGTACTTGGTAGAACCACTTTTGACTACAATTACAGCTATAAGTCTTGTGGGATGTGTCTCTTTCAGCTTTGCACATCTGGAACTTCCATTCTTCTTGGCAAAATTGCTGTCAGACTGGATTGAGACAGCAATATTCATGTTTTACCACAAATTCTCAATTAGATTGAGGTCTGGGCCATTTGGGTTCTTGGTTTTAGCTTTGGCAGTTTGCTTAGTGTTGTTTCCCTGTTGGAAGGTGAACCCCCATCCCAGTCCCAAATCTGTTCAAGACTGGAATAAGTTTACTTCTAGGATTGTCCTATATTTCTCTCCATCCATCTAGCCCTCAGCCCTGACCAGTGTCCCAGTCCTACTTATGAAAAGCATCCTGCACCAAGATGCTACCATGACTGTGCTTCACTGTGTGGATGGGATTCTCAATCTCAGTATAATGAGCAGTGTTGGGTTTTCTGCCAAGTATAACGCTTTCTGCCAAGCCAAAAACTTACATTTTGGTCTCATCAGACTTGAGAGTCTTCAACATACCTTTTGGTTAACTCCAAATGTGATTTCCTTCCATAAAGCCCAGCTTCTCCCATATCTTAATAGCCAATGCAGACTTACCATTGGCCTTCTCGTTGCTTCTACTGGTGGACAGCCTCCTCTAAACAAAGTGCCACATTTTTGTTTATTTGTTTAAGTAATGGATTTAATGGTGGGATTGATACTTTCCCAGAACTTTGTCATGGTCTTATTTTGATAGCACCTTGATCATCCTGATGCTGGGGCATTCCAGGAACAGGTGTAATTACACTGAGATCAGGTGACACTTCAATTGCACACAGGTAGACCTCATTCAACTAATTATTTGGCTTCTGATGCCAACAGGTTGCGCCAGAAATAATTTAATAGGGCTTCACTGCAGCAGGTACTTACGCCTTCACAACTTCATAAAAAAAATTTTTTATCTATAAATAATTTTGCAAACTATATTGATTCCCCCCTCACCCCACTGTAATAATATGGGCTGCTTTGTATAGATTCATGATATCTAATCCCAGTTAAGTTCATTTTAGTTTCAGGTTGTAACAGTACAAAATGCAGAAATGTTCAAAGGGGGTGAATAGTTATGCAAGGCACAGCAGCTTAGGTCAGAGTATCAGCAGACAGACTTAACCTGAGGGTTAATGCTAGAGAATTCATACTCATAATCCAAACAGACAGACTGAGGTCAAAACCAGAAAATAGCTGAACTCTCACATAGTACTGTGACACACCATCAGAGGCAGGAATTATTAGGTTTCCACATAGGTTATTATTAATTGTGACTTTTCATTGTCATGTCTAGATTCGTCCTTTGTGTTTTAGACAGTCATAGAGACAAAAGATGGTTACAGTAGCAGCGAGAGCTACGATTCAGACTAACAATTGTTTTTTTTGACAATCCCTCCATTTCATTCCATGCACACACTAAACATCACTCTCATAGCCTTCACTGAAAAAAATGCCCAGACTTCATAGCTAGCCATGATATCCCTGTGGGTTTGTGTTACAAATAGCAACACCCGTGCTCACGTCAGTGAAACCACAAACCAAAAATAAGACTGAACAGGAAATATCACAGTATCCAGTGAGAAACTGACTTTTAGTTATTATGTAACAAAAGACTAGCAGGACAGGTTGCTTTGTTGTGCTGTGAGGAAGAGAGGAATCATATTTATTTAGTGTGAATGAAATGCTCTGTCCATGACATTTAGTTAGTAGTTGTATTAATTGTAAAACAGGCATGTATTTCCCTTTTGTTTAGAGTGTTTTGTCATCTCCAAAATTATTGGCACACTTTAAAAATCGGCCAAAATAAAATTTTTTAATTTTATCATGACATACAATACATGTTACATACAATACATAATACAATACAATACAACTGAAAAAAAAAAGCATATTGAAGAGGAACTTCAATCGTTTTTTTAAATAATCATACAGTTACATACGAACCCTAATACAAACCTAATTCGAAGAGGTCTGAATTGAAGAGAATGTCCACATATGCAAAGAACCCAGATCTACAAGTGTCTCCAGCATTGTTAGACATCACCAGAAGCAGCTCAGGGCTGTTACTCTTCTCAGGGAAGGAGTCAGGAAATGTTAATTGTAAGCATGCAGATTAAAAGCAGAATATTATTTTTGCATAAAAAAGCATCGTACCCATGTGGCTAAGCTCAGAATATCATTGCTATTATTGCATATGTGTTTGTTGTATATATTTATGTATGTTCATTTTTAGGAAGGGCCGCAGCTGACTTCACATCCATGCACAAAGACCCTACTCGCTGACGTGACACGTGTCACTGGTGCAGGGAGGCATCACACGTGCGCACAACCACGCAGTTTTTTCCCCTAAGGAGTGAGAAAGAGAGAGTGAGAGAGAGAGGGAGAGAGAGGAAGATAAGGAGGATAAGGAGGGAAGGGGCTGGATGACTCATCCTCGGTGAAGCTTGCACAGCTCAGTCTCCTCTTCGTATGGCCGGCAGACAGAGAGTGGGGGATGCAGCAACATCAAGAAGAAATACATCATTTCTTGACGTTAGTCTGTGCGTGTCTGCATGTAAGGGCTTCTCCTCCTTGGCCTGCTGCTGGAAGCTGTATTTTCTCCTCCTCCTCTTTTTTTATGAATGGATAAGGGGAGGAGCCATGCACTTGTATCACAAATTATATCACGTGTGAGAACATCGTCCGTCCCTCGGATGCAGGAAAAACCTCCATGCCACGCCTGAGAAACCCCCGCCTCGCCTTCTTACCCCACGCATCCTCTCCTCACTCCCACTCCCTCACTCCAACCAGTTCTCCTATCGCTTCAGCCAGTCTCATCCGGCCTGCCCTGGGGCTTGCTGACGCTAGCAGACCCCCCCCCCACACACACACACAACCCTTCTTTTTCTCTCTCTCACTCTTTCCCACCACTGCATGAATAATCCAGGCGAGGGTAGGAGCTGCTGCTGCAGCATTCATATGATCGGAGCACATTCACACACCCCCTCTTGAACACGCATGTGAACAGCAGCAGAGGCAGGGCTGAGTACTGTGTGTGTGAGAGCGAGACTGCGGCGGCATTCCAGCTCTCCATCTCTTCGTCTGACACCCGCCGGATTGCTCAGTCTCCTCTTCCTCCATCCCAGCCTTTTTGCCTATACCTCGTTGGCATGTTTTGCTTCTGCCTGCAGGGCTCTCTGTTGAAGCTCCAGGCTCTGGAGGAGGATGCCAGCTCGCCACCGGATTCTTCTCCCGATGAAAGCCCAACCAGCATGGGTGGCAGAGAGGAGACACAGCCCCCCTCACGCGGCAGCCTGAGAGATGAGAACAGCCTTCAAGGTAATACATCTTCACCATGCTGATCTGGCACACCATCTCAGTCATGCAGCTGTGCATCTGCTCGCATCATGATGCAGCTGGAAGATGTGACGTAGTATATTTCTATATGTCACGCTTCCTGGAGGCACTGGATGCTATGCGATATGCCATGATTTGGATAAATTCATGGCTTTGCACTGACAGTTTCATCTTCCATTGACTCGTTTGTGAGATGAGATTTGTGGGGATGTGGTTGCCACCTGTTTTTTGTTTTTTTTTTTTGGCTCGTGGTGCCATTTCACGCAGGTATCTATTAATAATGCGGTGAGTTGGAGGGATATGCAGCGTGGCCGCACCTCCTCACAGCATGGCTTTCTTTCTCTCTCTTTTATTAACACACCCCTCTGAACTGACACATACTGTACATTTCAGCATTCTGCTTGCATTATCTTCATCTTCTTTACATGTATTTCTGCATGTCTCTCTCTTTACTTGCTATCTTTTTTAAGCAACCATTGTTGATTAGTTTTTTTTATTTATTCTCTCTTGTCCTGTCCTGTCTCATCTATTTATAGATCATAAAACAAGGTCAGGGATTGCCCAGAGGTTTTGCTTATATTTTTGCCATCAACCGGAAAGGTCTGATGACTCACAGGTGTTTATTCATGCGTGTGTGTTAGTGAATATATATGCATGCATGGATGCATCTATGGAAGCTAACTCTACCTGCTGTTTAACATTCATCCTCTTCTCTCATTTTATTTACTCTTAAATCTATGGTAACAATCTGGTTTATTCTTGGAGAACCTGTCCAAGTGGTTTTGTTTTTAATTTTTGAATTTCTAGATTATTATATGAATGCACAGTGCATAAATTATAACTGATATGATAGATTGTGATTGAAAGCATAAAGTGAGTAATGTTTCTGTGATCACTCTTGTAAACGCCACTTACAAACCTGTAACCTGCTGAGAAAACAACTCAGCAAAAGCCTTGCCAGTAGGAGAAGAACTACAAAGTGCACACAGTTTTTAAATGACTTTTTCCCCAAGATACATCACAGTAAAAATCCTTTCCAAAATCTCTATAAACCAGCCTGAAATGAATCCAAATCATATCCACCCACTAAAGGCCATTTTCTCCGGCCCAGTGTGGATAAAAATAACCTGATATGGGAGCTAATCCGCCAATCTGGCAACACTATGTAATTACAACTGTGCATTTGTTGCTGGTACAGAAAATACCAGCATGATCATCTTTCCTCTGTATTTTAAACTCCTGTATTGTTTCTTATCTTGAGAATGACAAATCGGTTTTTATTTTTCATTTTCGTAGCGGCGTAGTCACATATCGAGGTGTAGAACTTTCTAGATTTAACTTCATTCCAGTGACTGGACTAAATGATTGGGGTTAACTGGGGTTGACTGCTTTTGTATTTGAAGCAAATATGTGTCTGGTGTTTAGCTAAAAATCCATCCACATCACAAAGGCAGTCCCAGACAATTACATGAGGTGATGATGTATTTTTGGAGCTGTGATGATACTAGCCAGCTTTTAACACATACATATACACACAAACACACACACACACACACACACTTCTGGATTTGTGAATAGTGACTGTGACAGTTGCAAAGACTTGAGATCTAGTGATATGAGATGCTGTTTAGGCCATTATACAAAGTTTACTTAACATATTCATACACATTGCTCTCACATTCACCATGTTACCTCCCACATTTATATGAAAAGAATCACACTGATTCTTTCTATAGATTCAAACATTTGCATGTTGGATGGAAAGAGAAATGCTAGTCTATTTTACAGTTAATACAAATAACAAAAGAATGCCGTGGGCAGGTGGGACACCGACGGTAGGGAGCTTATTTGAGAATAAACATACTACAGCACTGCTGAATTCTCAAATCTAATTGGTCAGAAGATGGTGACTACTTTTCTATAACAGCAGCTGGACCAATAATGCTGGCTGCACCACAAATCACAGGTTTAACATAAAAGCACTTGTGATAAGTTATCATTTTTGTAGTAACAGCTCATTCTCATGGACTTGGATGGTGGCTGTTGTACATCAGGGGTGTCTAACTCAAATTCTAGCTAGGCCACATCACTATTTTTGTGAGCCCTTGATGGGCTCGTAATGATGAGCCCATAATGTATGACTATTCAGTTTTTAAACATATCATCTATTCTATTGATTAAACCAATAACAAGCTCTGAACATAGACTAGAACAAATTTAAGAAAAAGAAGGGTTAACAGAACTACATAGAAGTACATAGAACAGAACTACATACACCATTCATTGAACTGAATAAAGTTTTTTTTAATGTGTATCTATTTTCACATTGAAAATAGATAACATTAAGAAAGACATGAGAAGAACTCAGACAGGCTTATCTCTACTAAGAATATACATGTCCATAGTCTCTCTTGTCTTTGTGCACCCACAACTTTTCTGTTTTCAAGATATTCATAGTTCTCTACACTGGGTGATACATCCTGAGATTTGGAGTCAATTACTGAATCACACTAAAGGCCAACACCCAACGCATTTCTGGATCTTTTTTTTTTAGACGTGGGTCTGACTTGCATCAAACTTAGCAGATAGGCATTGATTTTAACCAGCATTTTAGCCGTGTGAGATGTGATGCGAGCCCACGCAGGCTGTACAGTGTTGTGTATGGAACGTAGGCGGTCACTATGGGTATGGTGTGAATTTTAGACATTACTGGTGAAAAATGTTGATTGTAGGTATTGTGGGCAGCTTTCATTTTTGTGCAGGCTGAATAAGACGAGGTCTACATAATCAAAGTCTAATAATAAATGGATTAAAAACATGCTGTTACTTAACGTGGAAGGAGTCTCAAGTGTCAGCTCTAAGAACAGAGGTTTTGCGAATGGAGAATGGAGCAGTATTTTTCTCGTAAGTACAAGAGAAAGTTGGTGTATAAGTTGGTGAGAACTCTGGTGTATAGCTGTTCCCTATGGTATAAGAGGAATAAAACACTTGTTGTGCTGCTATTGAAAAATAACAAACCACCCCATTGTTGATTATTTTCCTAGGAAATATAGTAGGAAGCATCAAAAAGGGAGCAAACACAAAGAAAGAACAGGTTCAAGAGTCAATACCAGAAAATCCAACTAGAGCTAAGGAGCTAGGAAACAGAACCAGAACCAGAACCAGAACCAGAACCAACACCAACACCAACACCAACACCAACACCAACACAGAAAAAGCAGGCTCAGAGATGCACATTAACATAGGTTTTATATATAGACAGACTAATTACTAGTAAACAGGTAACAGGTGGATACAATCAGGATGCCATAACAAGGGGTGGAGACAGCACCAGGAAGTGAAAAGAGTGAAGAGTGTCACAATAAGAGCACGGGCTTTGCAGAAAGTGCAGACAAAAGCACCATGCTCAGAGGAGATTTGTGACACCTTACACATTATTATGATATTCAGAAAGAGAAATTCAAATTTTACAAATGTTCTCACTACTAATATTGTAACTTATTCTTAATGAAGAACCTTCTGTGAAATTCAGCACACTATTTGTCTTGATATAAATTCATAACAAATCTTTTTTGCTTTCTTTATTTTGTCTTAATGGTCTGCATACTTTGCAAGTGTGAGTGAAAAGGCTCACACATTTACTGCTTCAACGTCTCACATTTTATATAAAATAGTTTTATACAAAATTATACACTATTATTTTGCTTACCTCCACATAAAATACTTTTAACTCCTACATTCACCACTTTACGTCTGATATTTATAAAAGCTCTTACTAGTTTCACCTCACTCATGATAGAACTCATTTGCTATTATATGTGAGAGGTCAAAGCAGTGAATGTGATAAAAAATGTGACGTAAAGGCCTAAATGGCATCTCATATAGTGTGACACTGTGTGTGTGTGTGTGTGTGTGTGTGTGTGTGTGTGTGTAGATCGTAGGCAGTCTGAAGGCGACTGCAGCAGTGAACCCCAGCAGAACCCCGGTCCCAGTCGACTCATCTCTTACATTACGGATGGGAACAGCCCTTTACCCTCACCACGCTGTGCCAGCCTCAGCCTCAGCCAGCGCTTCAACACCGACCCTGAGAGTGCACCATCACCTCCCTGCACACAGCATCTCATTCTGTATGATTTCACACACACACACACACACAAACACACACAATCACACACACGTACATTCACAGACCCTGAGAGTGCACCATCACCTCCCTGCACACAGCATCTCATCCTGTATGATTTCACACACACACAAACACACACACACACACACACACATATATACATACACAGACCCTGAGAGTGCACCATCACCTCCCTGCACACAGCATCTCATCCTGGATGTTTTCACACACACACACACACACACACACACACACACACATACATATACATACACAGACCCTGAGAGTGCACCATCACCTCCCTGCACACAGCATCTCATCCTGGATGTTTTCACACACACACACACACACACACACATACACATACACAGACCCTGAGAGTGCAGCATTACCTCCCTGCACACAGCATCTCATCCTGGATGTTTTCACACACACACACACACACATACATATACATACACAGACCCTGAGAGTGCAGCATTACCTCCCTGCACACAGCATCTCATCCTGTATGATTTCACACACACACATACATGCACAGACCCTGAGTGCACCATCACCTCTCTCTCACACACACGCGCAAAGATCCTGAGTGTGCGCATCACCTGCAAGCACACAGCATCTCTTCCTGTATGATTTCACACACACACACACACACACACACACACAGACACACACACACACACACACAGTACACACTATCACACAGTATTTGGTTCTATATAACCCAATGTAAAACAACACCACCTGTTTATGTCTCATCAGATGAAGTATTAAATTGCCACTGTCTCATTCTCTCTCTCTCTCTCTCAGGCCTCGTGGGATGGTCAGACCGGAGACCTCTGATGATGATAAAGACACACCATCTATTCCGTTACTCACTAAACACATCCAGACGCTCAAGAGAAGAATACGCAAGTTTGAAGAACGCTTCGAACAAGATATGAACTACAAGGTACGAGGTTGCCAGATTGTCTATAATTCCAAAGTCACCAAATTACATTAATACTAAATGACATGGGCCCATTTTGCATCCCAGTAAGATAAAAGTAGAGCACCAGCATAGGAAAATCTTACAACACTGGGCCCATACAACTCTGCTTATAGCTGGGGTTAGTTTACGTACAATGAAATTGAGCACTTTGGAATATCAGCAACCAAATATCATTGGCCATTCAAAAATATCTCAGTTGGGAGGGTCAGGTTGAGATTAGAAGTTCACTGTGTCTGTAATTTTGCTTTTTGTTTATAATTTCTACAAATATTTACTTTTTTTTAACAAGAATATCATTCAAATACAGTCATATTAAGTATTTTGCTTTTTTCATCCCTCAGAACCTAGCATAACCTTCCACCCAACACTGCCTATCAGGTACACCGAAACAAACAAACAAACAAACAAACAAACAAAAAAGGTATCCATTCAAACAGAGTGTCACATTTATAAGATTCTAAAGATGTAGAAAAGTAAAATAAAAAATACTTAAACAGAGTGTCATGTTTATGGAGTTTTAAGGATGCCTATTAGATCTTCTAGACCTTTTCAATAAACATGGCCTTAATTACGCATACTATACACACATTTAAGACCATTTGAAGGGACAGTCTTAATAGTTTCAAAATACCTTATCGGATTCCAAACTGTAAAAAAAATGTTTAGTTGCTCCTCTGATAGTGTATTTAATTTTTTCTAGTTTTAGAAATATCAGGTCATTGAGCCATGCTGATGTTTTCAGTGGCGTAGGTGATTTCCATTCAAGCAGTATTCTTCTGCGAGCCAATGGAGAGGCAAAGGCAAAGGCATTCCTCTTGGTTTTTTTGTTATTGTTGTATTATCTGTCAATACTCCAAATATAGCTATTTCAGCACTGGTTGTACATATAACTCAAAATGCTTTGTTCAAGATTTTGAATATAGATGACCAGATGCCCTTCAGCTTAAAACAGGACCAGAACATGTGGGTCAAGTCTGCTTTGGCAATGTGACATCGGTCATATATTTCATCTAAGTTAGTATATATAATTCATAAGTTTTATGAAGAACCTTATCCTGTATTAGGCTAAGACAGGAGGTTGTTCCATTCATTCTCTTTAAAGCACTATGCCAAGTTTCATCTGATACCTATTTTATACCTAGTTCTTCTACCCAGGCTGCTCTAATCCTGTCTAATATCACATTTTTAAGAGACATTATCATTTTAACACACATGTGCACACACGCACAGATCCTAAGGGTGCGCCATCACTTCCCTGCACACAGCATCTCATCCTGTATGATTTCACACACACAAAGATGCTGAGCGTGAACCATCATCTAACTATACTTGAGATCTGGCCCTTTTGTTTATACTTTTGTAAGAAAAAAAATAATGTGCAGGAGACCAGGTCACTAACTAGCCTGGCACCAGATTGCTAGAGAGCTGATACAATTACAACACATTTGTTTTCTCTATATGCATGCATATGACTGTGACCCATTTATGTGCATATAGTGTATCACTTCTTCATGTCTGTTTGAAAAAAAAAGTGACTTTTGTACACTTTTGCTAGAGATATTATTATAACAAAAAAACAGTTTGTGCCAAGTAAGTCAAATATGGAAGGAGAAATAATATATATATTTAGTATTATTTTTCCCCTTACATTTCCAATACCTGAAATCTGTGTACACTTAGCTTGACACTAACCGTTAGCATAGTTTGTGCATGCTAATTCTGTTTTCAAGAAGGTGAGATAGCATGGGTGTGACCTGCAGTCGGATACAATTGTAACACCTGGTGCAAATGTACACCATCTTGCTTCAGAGGTGTTTCAGACTGTTAAGAGCAGAAAAATGTTGCAGTGCTGAGCCAGAAAAGATGCACCCATTCATTTCCACACTCGTCTACGGATAAGGATGAATTGTAATCGACGCAGAACTCATAAAGACATCTTCCTTTTTTTTGAAATCATAGAATTATGGTTCAAGCATAGTAACTGTATAGCATAGTATTTTAATCATGGCCACTCTGATCTAACAAAAAAATGCAGAAAATAAAACATCCAATGATCATTTGTCATTACTTAATATTTTCCAAGCTACCCATAAAAGTATATAACACACAGTAGCCAATGTATAACGGTTTAATTAGATTTTTCCAGATGTAATTATAAGTTTACAGTGTTTTTTGAGTAACTCAAACCAAAAATGTTATAAGTGTGCCAGCTCTCCCCATGTAATGTAAACTGACTTAATGTTAGAAACTGGTAGATTTTTAACATGCCTGGAACAGTGACCTGGGATTTAATATTTCAAAACAATAACTCGATGTAATTTTATGTTGTTTTATTTTTTCATGCAGCTCCACAGTGGGTTTCAAAATTGTCCAATTACAAAAAGTGATTTCTGTCTGATGCCTTATTTATACGGGCAGAGATGGTGTGACCTTGATAGGTAATACGTAATAACTTTCTAAAAATACACAGGTTAAAGCAGACAACAAGGTTACAACTGAACATTTTGTTCAGATACTGAGCGGAAATTGTTTAGCCAGACCTGGACAGCACTGAAAGATAAGGAAGTGCGTAGTACCATAGGTGTAATACTGTGATGATTAGGATTCACACACACACACACACACACACACACACACACACACATAAAAAAGAGTGTTGCAAAGGTCATGAAACATCCTTGTGTATTGGTCAGCCATTCACACGTAATTTTTCTGGTACTGCTCCCCTCTGGTGGTAAACAGAGTTACTGCACATTAGTGAAATTCACTGAATTAGTTGCATTTAGAGACCTCCCATTCAATATGTATACACTCATTGCTCATTCATTTAGGAACGAATAGGACAGCCTTAAATAATCATTTGTAAGGGTGTACCTGATTGTGGGATTTGACTGATCTTTTTTTTTTTTTTTTTAGCCCTCCCATAATGACAAGTCTGCTAATCCAGAGATATTCAAGCTCATGAGTGAACTGGCCAAGTCTCGCAAGCAGCTCAAAGGTGGGTAATCTTTAACAGTCTTTATGTTGAAGCTCTTCTGATCACAGTATCTACTTAAATCAATATTTTCTACCACTGGACTGTTAAAGTTCTGGCCAAAACAACCCATACCAAAATAATTTAGTCATAATCATGTGGTTTCAGAAATCAGATTTATGCTACAAAGATGATGTTCAGGTCATTTTAACTCTAGAGTAAAACTGTGAGCTACAAAATCACAATAAATAAATAAATAAATTGCTAAATAAACAGACAGACAGACAGACAGACAGATAGATAGATAGATAGATAGATAGATGGATAGATAGATAGATAGATAGATAGCTTTTGTGCATCTGTAATTGAAAAGCATGACGTTGTAATTATACAAGGTATAACTTCAAAAAAAAAAAAAAAACATATTCTCACAGTACCTTGCCTTGAACATCATTAAAATTTGTAGATCTTAAACATGCTGTGCATGCAAGACCACTCTAGATGATCTCAGAATGTTCTGCAAGCAAAAGTGGGTGAAATTTCAGTGAACAAGCATGGAAAGACTCCTAACTGCCTACAAAAATATTTGCAGGCTGTGATATCTGACAAAGAGGGTGTTACTAAATTAGTAGGGTGTCCAAATTTTTGGACATGCCACAATCACTATAATTTTTTTTCTATTTTTTTAATTCATCAGATATAAAATAATCTTGCATTAACATTTGAACAAAAAAATTTCTTTTTTTAACAGTTTCCTGTAGCAGTAATGTTTACTTCTTTTCACTTCAAGAAACAATAAAATAAGTACCTTGGCCAGGGGTGCCCAAACTTTTGCATACAACTGTAAATTTATTGTTTATGGGACCCTGGATGTATTGTTGGTGTATATGTCTGAAAAGTAATAAAACGTGGGAAAAAAGAAAATATGTCTGAATTACAGTCAAATTTTGAAGCTCAATATCTTATTCTTATAGAATATTCAGATAGAGCCTTTGTTGTGTCTCATAATAGTTATGCTCTAGTTAGGGGCACTAAATAGTGAGCAGAACATAAGCATTAATAATCAAACCCACTGAAGTGATTTTATACCCATTACCCTAACCAGACCTTTTTACATACTCTAAGCTCACTGTAATAAATATAATCTGTCTGAAACTAGAGTCTCCTGACTGTTTTTTTAATCACTTTTTCTGTTTTCATCTGTTCTTCAGATCTGAAGCTGAGGCAGTCAGTGGAGGAATCGCGAGGCCAAGAGAACGACCAGCCCACAGGCACCTGTAGATACTCAAACGGCCTGCATGAGGCGCCGGAGCAGCAGCAGCAGCAGCACAAACCCTCTCTGGAGGAGACGGTGGACATGCTGCTGAAGCGACTGAGGGAGAAACGCCAGGCCCTTGGCCTCCCAGACAACATGAAGGTAAGGCCATCTGTGGCTACATTCTGTTTACACCGAAGGCGAGTTCACAGACCAGAAGAGCTTAAGATGATTAACCTTTATGTTACACTCACTATTTAGTAATAAATATCCTGGTGGTCACAATGATGTCACATTTTAGCAACACAATTCTAAAAAAATTATCATATTATAATAATATTATATAGATCTTATCATCTTCATATTCATATTCACAATGTTCAAAAGAATGAAGACTTTGTTTGGGGATTTATGTACAGTTACTATATGTGTGCAAGCACAGGTTAAGACTTTTAACACACTCTGTAATATCTGTAATATAAATATTTTATGTGAATTAGAGAAATCCATCACATAGTGTATTTGGAAACATAATTTCTCCAACTTTAATAAAATATTTGAAACAGGTCTTACTGACCCATGTTTAACTGTACTTACTCGTGTTCTCAGGAGATGACCCAGAGGCAGATGGCGCTGGAGAAGCTCACGCTGCAGAAATGCCTGCTGTATTTCGAGAGTCTACACGGACGCCCTGTAAGACTCCTTTCACCACCAACATGACCGATTCATTATTAGCATTGTAAGAGAAAGCTAAAGGCACATTTTGCAAAGCTTTGTGCTAATCTCTTGTTTTTTCAGGACACCAAGCAGGAGAGAAACCTGGTGAAGCCGCTCTATGACAGATACCAGATGGTCAAGCACCTGCTGTGTGCCACACCCACCATAACCACCATCGTACGTGCAGCTTCATTATGCTATCAGAATAACGCACATAATACCAAAATCTACACTGAGCCAGTTCTGCTAATGAAACTTTAAATGAAATGAAATTTCAGGATTTTAAATTGTATCAAATTAAAGACCAGAATTGATCAAAATTATGTTTGTTAGTTCAATGGGCCTATTTTCTTAAAGGACTACCACTTTTTTCATTCATGATTTAAAAAATCACCTTTTAATGATTAAAATGAAAGTATTTTTCTTAACAAGTAAGTCAGAGATGATTCTGTTTTGGTATTTCCTTAATCCTGTTCCATCATGAGCTTCTCACATTTGATTATTTATGATTGAATGCTAAACCAAAATATGAAACCATAATTGAAGCAACACTCATTTTTAATGAAAATCCTGTCTGTGATTTGGATTCAGACCTTACATAGATTTGCACCCTTCCTTAATTTCCCCATGTAACTACATAACACAAATCAGCACACTCACTGCTTTTCATTCTTGGGCTTAAGGAGGAAGAGGAAGGGTCTGATGAAGAGTACGTGCAGCAAACTCAGCCCCCACGGCAAGCAACCCCAGAGTCCATGGAGGAAGACGAGGAAGGGGACAGCGACACGGCATTTGTGTCCCCTCTGGACGAGGTGAAAGCGGTTCGACAGCCTGCCCTCAACATGTCCAACCTCCACGCTGCTTCCAGGTGGGACACGCTTCAGTATCATTAACATGGGGCAGGAACACTTCACTTAAGCCAGTGTTCATAGGACTATAGGATATAAGCTCTGACAACTAACACGAATATTTATAAAAATTTAAAGGGGAGCATCTGTCATTAAGACAGCTTTAATCAATTGTGACATGTTTTTGAGTCAAATGACATATTTTTGTGGTATTATGTCATTTTCCAGGCTTACATTAGAACATTATGACTATGACTTTGTAGATTAGTGTACTTCTGTCAGAGTCATATAAGGGTAATAATGTGACATCAAAAAAATCAACCTCCATATAATTTACGGTCAGAGAAAATTGGCATTGCTGTAAGTATTCATAAAAATTTAAGTGTTTAAGTGTCATAACATCAAACCCTTCAAGAAAAATCACTCACTTGACTCAGGAGTTATGCCAGTTTAGACATCCCAACTAAAAACGGCAGTCCTTGTGACTGTTGTCTGTTATAAGGCTTTATAAATAGATATGTAGTTTTGGTTGTCATGTAGCCCTATCTATATTGCTCTTAAGTAAAGGGTTCCCAAGCTCTGGCTTATATTTTAATATGTTAAAATGTTTCTTACCTGTAAGCCACAAAAAAGCACATTCATTTGAGAGAGATTTGCTTCCTGGTAGCATCCACCTCCTCAGATTTCTCTCCGGCTGAGTTTATCTAGATGAACTTTTGGGCCTGGGGTTGGTGCCACGTCTTTCTGGATGACTCAACATGGAGGAGTTGCTTATTAATACGGTTTCAGAACACCCTATTTTATAGCAGCAGTGTGCACATACAGTATGTACGGAAAAAAAAGCTATTGCAATCTAACTAAATAAACCTGCTAATAATATTCATTTTAATGAGCTACCTCCTAATGAGCTAATGAGCTAAGGTTAGCTGTTCACTGAACCCGAAACATGTCACCCCAGGAACGCAGATATTCACCTGATATTGGATAAATCTGATGAAGAAAATCTTGAAAATCCAATGTGACTTAAAAATCTTACAAAATCTTACAAATCTTAACTAATGATTATGCTGGGAATCTCTAACAGAGCCTGATTCTCAATCTTACAATGATCTTAAGATCTTAAGACCAGTTTTAAGATCATCCTAGTAATCTCTCTGAGAGTGCAATTGATTCTCAAGCTTTTTTAAGATTTTAACCTAAACTCATGTTAAAAATCCCTGAAGACTGTGAACATTTCAAAGATCACGAATGAGTGCAGATTATAATCTGAGCACTATTAATAAGGGATTAGGGTTTGCTGAACACCACTGTGTAAATGTAATGCTTAATGGTTTGCAGATCTGAGCTGCTGCAGTGTCTGCGTGAGACTCGTGCGGAGAAGAAGAGGAGACGGAAAGCCATCAGGGAGTTTGAGGAGCAGTTCTTCAGACAGATGGGCAGGTAGCACTCGAGGGACACACTGCAGTAGCGTTAACATGTTTTAATGAATACGTATGTTACATTTGGCGTTTGTAAAACATGAACAGCAGGAGAAAGAAAAGACACACACATCCACGAGGCATTTCAGTATAGTTAGCTTAATGCACATCAATACAATTGAGAAAAATAAATTGGCAGAGAAGGAAAAAAAACTCAATGCACCAAAAACACAATGATTCTGTACACAGTATTTCAAATATTTTGCAGAAAATAAAATCTATTTCCTTTTAGCTGATATCCACTGATGTACAAAACTATTTCAATAAGGCAACACAAGGGTTATTCTCACTGTGTAAATGGACTCACAAGGTCTCTATTAATGTTTCCTCTTCTCTTTTTTTTCTTTTTCTGCTCTCAAATCACACAAGGACTGCACAAAAGGACGACCGGATTCCCATGACAGAAGAATATCAAGAGTACAAAAGCCTGAAAGCCAAACTGCGCTTGCTGGAGGTTCTGCTTAGCAAACAGGAAACCACATAGACTATTCAAGGAATATATATATATCCTGGTTTGCCTTTCAAAACAGATCTAGACATTTGGACCAAACCATGTTTTTGCTTACATATTACATGCTCGTGCCATAATAACACTACAATGCACTTTAACAATGATTCTACGTTGAGCTGCCCAGACCTCCCAGACACAGGGTTTGATCTAACTCTAAGAAAAAAAAAAAAAAAGCCTTACGTGGCTACTGCATGACGTACCGTGTAAATACTGATCTCTGTTTTGTGCTCATTCTTCATTCCAAACTCAGCGGAGACTGACAAATCATGTGTGTCTTAAAGACGAAAAGAAATGATGAAATATGGCACTTTATATTGTTTTTTGAAGAGATGTTTTTTTGTTAACCAAAGCCTGAATCAATATGCAATTTTCTTGGTTTCTTGTTCTGAGTTTTTTGTCATTCTGATGTAATTTGAAACAAAATGACAGTGTGCTCTCAGACGATCGGACCATGATGCTCAGGGTTCAAGACGGGGGCTTTGTCGTGAGCAAACGCCAAACTTTTATGCTAAAACCCAGAGCACTTAGATTTATAATCATATGCAAACTCACCAGCTGCTGAAGCACACAAATGCTTGTATTAATGGCAACTGATGTTATACAATGTGAACTATTGTGACCTATTGTGAATGTGTCCCTCTATTACGCTTACTTTTTTCACAAAAATGAAATGAACTGAATGACTGTGACACATTAAGAGGCCTCCTGAAGGACAGGGAGAATGACACTGACAAAGATTTTTTTTTAAAAGATAAATATATAAAAAAAATAACTATGCTCTACCATGAAGCACAATGGTCCTTTTTATGGTCTGAAAGTGTAACACACTCAAAAGAAAAAAAAAGCCTTGAATTCCTGTTCAACAATCAATACAGATATTACCAATCTTGTTTTGCCGTTTCAACTGCAAGGACTTATTACAATCGTGTTTTGTGTCTTGCATGCCAGCCGACTTCGAATTGTTGAGATCTTCTACAATCAAGTGTGGTTTGTTCAGTGTCATGTTTGCTGTGTTCCAGACTGAATTTGACGTACACAGCCACAATGACTATTTCGCCATTTGAATGACAGCTTTTAGTGCATGTTAATTTTGCATTGGTTTACGCAGTAGATTTGTGCAAATTTGATTTTGAGAAATTCTTTCTGTTCTAGTGTGCATCCATTTTTTGTCCCAAAGTCCCAGTATTGTGCACTTCTGGTTCCGTCCGTTTTCTATACACTGGTTAAAAAATAAATATTTTTCTATTTCTACTACTTGGCATGTTTATTATGTGTCAAACACAGTATAATAGGTTTTAGTTTAGAATAAATAACATGAAACACTGCAGAACAGCTATCAAAGAAGTGCTGATGTCATCGTTTTTCAATTTCAGAATCATGCTGCAGCGATGTCTACTATGCTCTTTAGAATGATCCAAATACTGTGTAATATAAATACACACTTATATAGCCTTGTTATACAGTATATCCAGCTACATTATCAGTTTGACCAGTATGCTACTTTATGTTGTCACCTTTGGCAAAATATGACATTGTAACTCTAAAACACGGTTTAAAGTTTCACAGCCAATAAGAATTAAAGGAGAAAATGTCACTTTTTTGACAGACATATTATAGTCCCACTGACGCCTCTGAACATAGATAGAAAAATAGGGCTACATTATAGTCTAACTCAATAAGAGAGGAGTGTTTGGTAAAAAGCTGAGAGACACATGCTGTCAAGGAGCCTTGAGACTCCTAAAGGGTTATTAAAGGAGAGTTAAAGAAAAGACACCAAGGAAAGAAAACAGGAGAACAGAACAGAACAATAAGAGTTGCTTGAACAGGGATTTAGCGGCCAACGCTGATGTTACAGGTCTTGCAGCTGGGGTCCTTCTTGGCGTTGATCGTAGACAGGCTCATGAGCTGGTGCCCACTGATCTCAGCCACCGTACCCAGGCTCAAGTCCATCGGGTCTGTATAAATCACCTCGAGGATGATGTCCTGCGCATGGCGGAAAGAAAGGCGCCCCTCTTCGTCCTCAGCACATGTCAGAAACCGGTTGTTGGAGATATCCAGCAAGGGGAGCCTCTGCTTGCAGAATTCATCACCTGGAGAGCCATGCGGTGCCAGCACCAGGATCACGTAGTGATATGCCGTGTACATGCAGTAGAAATCAGCGAAGTACAGGTTGGTGTTGTGGTTGAAGAGAGCTTCGGCTGGCACTTGGAAGCGGAAGCGGCCATACGGTGAGTCCTGCGGTGGAGCCCCAGTATTGAACTCGGTGTTACAGCTGAAGAAGATACCTTCCAGCTTGCCACTAATGGGTGAGCCGTGGCTGCCGCTGTTGTCCTTCACCGATGGCAGCATCTTGTTTTTCTGCGCCTCCCTGTAACGAGGGTGCATTTATATGTAAATATGTAATCATAGCAATTCTTCATGTCGCGTATTAACATATTAGATTTTACTCATTAATTAAAGAAAATAAAGACTCAAGAAACAGCTGCACTCTTCAGTAATCAGCTAGTCCTCAACTGAACCTCACTAGAAATCCGTCAGTTACAACTCAAACATCTAATTGTGTGAGGACCAAACATAACTGATGGAAAAAAGATGGAAAAAGCAATGTGTTTAAACAGCAGCACATACATGAATGCTAAGCTACAAGTAGCACTGAAATAACTGTTTGATCATACAGCAAAGAATGAATAGAGATCAAGGCTTAAACATATGATTAAGAGATATAAGAGATATGCTGAGAAAGAGAGGAAAAGAGATTGAAATCTCTCCATAAAGTCTGTCAGAGCCAAATGCCACTAACAGGGCCCTGTGGGACTCTTCTGTGGAAGGTAAATGGAGCTAATTAGATTCCAAGGTGCTTCTTTCGTCTCATTTCGTCTCTATTTTCCTCTTTTGGCAGATTTAATATGGCCCTTTTGTTGGCTCCATTAACTTCGGCTGCAGAACCAACCGTCTCACTCTTTTGATCTTTTTACAGTCTTTGAATGCATAAAAGAATGAGGATGCAACAAATCAAAAGTCATTCACCTTCAAGGTGCCCTGCATATGTTCCCACATGAATCTATGAACTCTGAAAAGTGGGCTTTTAGAGAAAGTCTTGAGCTCTTGCACTGCTTATGCACCACAAAAATGGGTAGATTTAATGATACCACAAGTAATACATGGTGAGACTTACTTAAGGAATGTATGGAACTTGTGATACACAATCATTCAGTTTCAGTTATAACACTGGCTCTGCTTCTTTACGTAAGTGTTATTATCAATATGTGACCAATACACGTACATTATTTGGAATAAACAGATAAAGTGTTCTAAGTGGAGAAAATAGATACAAATACAGATACAAATAGGAGGCATGCTGTTTACAATGCTTGCCATTAAAGTTCACAGAGAATCTGGTTGAGACTACAGGCGTGTATCTGGACTGGGATCCGGCAGACAACAAAACCAAAAAAAAAAAAAAAAAATCGCACAAGAAGGATGTTTTTACTTTCATGCGGAAGTGAGCAAGCTGTCAGATATGAGGCTCAAATAGAAAAAAACATGTTCATGTTAGTAACTGCCTGGTTTGAATTAGACTAGTAGTCCAACTAAATAGAAATAGAACCAACTAAATTTGTTAGAAAATCTCATGCACAGGTACAAACAAAAATAATAACTGCATGAGTGGGATTTAAAAAAAATCTCTAGTTGAGACCAATTATGAACCTGAGTGATGAGGTGAGTAAAATTGTGTGAGATCATGCTGACAGTGCTGACATCTCTACTTCCGAGTTTTTAATTCACAAAAAAAAAAAAAAAAAAAAAATCTTCTGGTATAGGCCACACCTAATTCAGGTTTATATACTAATCAGACACAGATATGAATATTTGGAGCACTAAAGAGATACAGATACACATACATTCAGATTACGGCATTGTGTAACGCCCCTGATGTATTATATATGTTTTATGAAAAAGAAGCCAAAAGAGGTAATTAAGTAGAAAAATCTAATGAAATATTGTCCTTCACCTTTCTATTTCCTTTTCCCAAAAACTGGCTGTTTCCAGTATCTCAACTATATCAATAAAAGTATTAGTAGTAAAGAAAAAGTTTAGTTTTGGTAAAACCAGCAGATCTACATGCCTTGCATGGTCAAAGTACTCTTTGTTCTGGTTGCGATAGAACACAGAGAATGGCAACATTCTGCCTGCGATAGCCTCCGCTTTCTCCAGCAGCTGTGTGAGATGGACCGTGGAGTAATCTGGGAGTAAGAAAAAGGAAGAAAACGAGGAAAGAAGCCAGAATGAGTCTCGGTAGTCAGATGAAACCATAGCAACAGACACCATAGACAAACACTGCTAAATTATTCTTTTATAACTAAGAGATAATTGGATTTATAAATTGCTGTCATTTAAGGTCATTTTATGCTTAAATTCTTCTCAGGAAAAAAAATATCCCCTTTTTTTTAAAAAAAAAAATCACATTTGTTACAGAGATTCAGGCATCAGACCAACTGGCCACACAAATTGGCTCTCACTGTGCAAAAATGAGTGCAATTTAATTTGTTTCCCCAAACAAGTACAAGCAGCCAACAAGTGCTCAACCAATTTTAAAAGTTTTAGCTCCCTCATGAAGCCGATTCAAAACATGCCAAAGAGTGTGTAAAGCTTCACCAGCAAAAAAAAAATTATAAATCAAAAATCATTGAACCCTTTTCTTGGTCACTGCCTAATTCCGTATGTGTTATTTGCTAGTGTTAATGTTTTCTTTAATACTCCAAAATAGTAGAAAATAAAAGTAAGGAAACCTATCATCATGTGTGTTCAAACTTTTGACTCATAGCCTACATCTAATTTACATAAAACACACCCTAAATTATGCAGGTGTTGTGACAGAGAGCCAATAAAAGGAAAGGATTCAGCAAGCTACAGTTATTCAATTTTCAAAGGAAATAAAAAAAGAAAGGATCTGCTCTGAAGAATAATTGTGAATAATTCTGATAATTGACGTGAAGATTTATTGGGTATTTAAAAATGCATTTTACAGTAAATGAAAAGATATGGCCTGTCTCAATACAACATTCACAGGGAACATAAAATGAGGGTTAACATCTAGTTATATAATGAAAGGAGAGAATGTGTTTATGTGACTACGTGTGTTTTGCTCTCACCGGCTGTGCAGAACTCCACAACCTCACTCCACTCGGAGACGGCGTAGTCTCTGTCACTCTGTTTAGATGCTGTTTGGACGGCTACAGTGTACTCTGTGCGGGGGCTCAGAAACCAGTGGCCTCTCACTGTCATGGGCAGAGGCACTGCCTTTGCTACCAGCTTAGTGGGTACATCCTGGGGCACGCAGAGGGCAGAGCAGGGCATTCATTAAATATTCAAAGCAATTAACCTTTCTCAACTTCATCTGAGCTTGTTTTGAATTCAAATTGAACTCCCCTGAAATACCTTATGACAGTTCCAAATGCTAATTTGTGGGTGGTTAATATAACACACGTACAGCTCCGGTGATTATACTGTATATGTATCAAATAACATGGTTCTGCACAGATGTTCATAAAAGGTCAGCATATTCATCATTACAATTCCACATGTAACCAGCACTATTTAACCATATTTTCCCCAAACATTCTGGTTTTATAAGGTAAAATGTTGTTTTAATCATTTTCAGTGGAACTTTTGTACTTTATGTCAACATAATTAATATGTCAAGATTGGTTGACGGTACTGTAGATCATGCCTTAAATGATTAAATAATAAATCTCTGCCATCACACTTGTATAGATCAGACAGTGATTATGCCACTGTTTCTTTTCCAATCAAATCCAAACAAAATCACATTAATCTGCATTTGCCTTTTGAAATCTCTAGTGAGGAAAACCCTCACATACAATGGCACTAATTATATATACCTTATGCTTGAACTTGTTGGCATTCTTGTTCTCTTTCTTGTTAAGGTCAATAAAGTAGTGTGTGATGCGCTCCTTGACCCTGGAATCCATGTCCCAGCAGATCTTGAAAGAGTCACAAGTGATGTTGCTGATTTTAATGTGCTGAGGAACAGGGAGCTCCTCCATCTCTGCAATGCCACTGTCCTGGGACTTATTTCCTAAGAGAGGGAAAAACAGAGGGAGGCAAATAGAGACAGAGATTGTTGAAGATACAAAGAAGTCCCTGTGAGCTTGAGGACTCTCTTTGTGGAGGCTTCTGCTTTAGAACAAGAGGCAGTAAACAAGCCAACACCCAGCTGGGGTTTGAATCTATCCTATATGGTACTATGAGCTTACATACAATTTTTTGACATTAAATCAACACAATTGGCTAACTTTACAATGTTATGGTATTGTATTAAAGAATGACTATGTGTGCAGGTTTAGATATTGTGCAAGATTTTACAATAACAGAACCTCAGTGGCCCTAGGAGAGATGAAGTCATAATTCTATAATTCACTAGAGAGTCTGATATGTTTTCTCAATAAATGTGGCAAAGAATTATCTACTGTCACAGAAGGAGGTTATTTAACTGACATGTCAGATGACTAATCACAGACATTTCTCCCGTAGTTTGTCAGCAAGTCTGTGAGATTAACCGCAATTAACCACATTTTTTCAATCCAGTGACTACATCTTGCTCCACAACACACACTGTTTTTCATTGTTCAATAGTTTGCTTTCTTGCTGGAAACCAGCGCATGGAAATGCATATACACAGAAGTGCAGAACCAACCAGATTGGAATCTTCAACATGCTGAAGGTTGTGGCCAGAAAAGTGTACAAACCACTTTAGACACTGCATGACCCCTGGGTGGAGCATCTGACGCTGAGACTATATTTCCCAGGGTGAGGCTAACTCAGGGTGAGGCTCAGGGGCTGATATAGACACAGCTGAGCCAGACAGTGAGAAATTGTCAGTGCCTAATATTGACAGTGATAGATTGGAAATAGAAGATACACTAATTGGCATATATAGACAAGAGCTGAGATGAATACAGGATCAAAGATAGGAGATAAACCTTACGCTTGCTATGGAACAGTCATTAGGGTGGCAACAGAGAAGTAGAGTGTCCAAGTTGAACTTATACAAGAGCTCAAGACAGAGTCGAGTGCAGGAATAGAGTGCAGGAACAGAACAGATAATTGGAGTAAGCACAACTTCAAGAACATTAGCATGATCAGAGACAGAGTGTGAGTGAGGAGTAGAAATAGAAACTGAGTTAACAGAAGGAACAGAATCAGACTGATTTTAGAACCAGAACAAAGATTAAACTAGGAACAAAACAGTTGCTGAGTGAAGAGAACAAGCACATGCAGAAGCTAAATGTGAGCAGAGACAGGCAGTCCAAATAAAAGAATTAAAGCCTACATGGGGGACTTTGTGCATGAGAAATTGTGCATGGTCCTTGCAAGAATGCAGTGAACACATTGGCAAGATTCACTGCAGTATTGTTACCTGAGGGCAAGTTGAAGTAGAAATCATATTAACATTGCATTTACTAGTAAATTCCAATAGTGAGAAAATATATTTGAAAATGTAATTCACTAGTCTGCTTTAGCCAATATTCTTCCCATTTTAATATACGCAACAATATACAGGAAGATAATATAGTGAACAAAATGGAACAAAAGGTTGCTAAACACATATACACATCAGACAGTTTGACATTTCTTTCACTTTCTTTCACTTTTTTAATTAGGTTGAAGTGCATTGTGAATGGCTGTTGCTTTCGGATCTACAGAACAATAGAACTGGGGATAGAATTTGCAGGCAGGCACAGCCATAATCAGAACGGACAAGACAGAGCAATTGAGCTAGTAGAGAAAGCAGAGGCTGAGCCTGAACCAGGAGTATGAGTAGAAGCAGGATGTAAGCTAGCAGAGACAGGGGCACACAGAGCAAGAAACAGAAGTAATGGCACCAATAGAGTAGATGCAATGAATTTGAGGCTGGATGGGTTTGCCAAGCTTGGACAAGTGGTGAACACAAGTGATTGGTGTTGCAGGCTGAGGCACACAAGCAACTTCATCAGTGGTCGGGCTAATTCATCTGCTGTGCTATTAGCCTGGGATTTACAGCCTCAAATCCCTTGACTGTAAGCTTACTTGTGAATTCACTTCTTATTTTTGGGACAAACTGCACATGCAAAAGAGTTAACTGTTCTCAGTTTAGTGTATCTAGCCATTATAGAATTTAGGATATTACAGAGTTAGTGTATGTGCCCACTCCCCGGCATAATTTTCGCTGCTTCAAGAAGAGGTCCGAAGTAGGTATTACTTTCACTGATGTCATCCTCATAAGCATCAATTTGTGTACTATGCCCTATACCTAAGCATCTTAACATCTTAACATCTTAAACAAATACTACCAGAAATACTAACTCCTCCCTTAGCATTGGCTATGAACCTAAATCTCTTAAACTAGCAACTATCCAAGCAATGATTAAAAAATAAAATTATTAAATGATTATAGGCCAATATCAAACATCCCCTTTATCTTAAAGATCCTAGAACAGGGTTAGCAGCTAATCTCATACTTGTAAAGGAATAACATCCGTTAAATCTTTAAGTTAGGATATAGGCCTCATCCCAGTACAGAAACAGCATTGGTTAAAGTAGTAAATGACCTACTAGTGGCCTCTGATCAGCATTGTGTCTCCTGCTTGTGTCAATCTCAGTGTAGCTTTTGATAGTATAAATTTTAATATTCTTCTAGAAAGACTAGAAAATTTTGTTGAAGTTAAGGGAATGGTTCTTTCCTGGATCAAGGCTCATCTGACTAAACTTTATCAGTTTCTAAATGCAAATGATGATGCATATAAAAGCCATGTTTGATGTTCCACAAGGCTTCCACAAGAGTTCTTGGGCCACTGCTTTTTCATGCTACATGCCACATTTATGTATAATTATTCATAATGATGGTATTAACTTCCACTTTAAAGGGCACCTTAACATCACGACCATATGTCGGTCTTCCCCAAACTGTTACCGCAAAGTCGGAAGCACACAATTCTATAGGATGTCTTTGTATGCTGTAGCATTGCAATTTCCCTTCACTGAAACTAAGGTTCTAGTAGAAAAACTCACAAAGCCCTGACCTCAACCCCACTGAAAACCTTTGGGATGAATTGGAATGCCGACTGCGCCCCTGCCTTTCTCGTCTGACATCAGTACCTGACCTTGCTAATGCTCTTGTGGCTAAATGGACAAATCCCCACAGCCACATTCCAAAATCTAGTGAAAAGCCTTCCCAGAAGAGTGGAGGTTTTTTTAACAGCAAAGCGGGGACTAAATCTGGAATGGGATCCAGAGCCACAAATTCCTAGCCATATAGTATAGCTCTTCTCTTAGGTAAATGTGGACATTTGGAGATTCATGGGCATTGAATTTTATGGTACACTGTCACATTATGATGTTTTAATGCTGTCAGCCCGCACCCCATCAGAACTGTTGCTCTCATAAACACTGTCCTGGGCTCAACCCAGGGCTCCTAATCACGATATGCTATCCTTTTCAGTAATTTTACTTTGCAACCAATTATAACAATAGGCAATACTTGCTCATGAACTGAACACTATGATGTTTGGGTTTCAGCATGTACTGTATATCCTCCAAGGAAGTCCAACAGTAACAAAGGCCAAAGATGACAAATAGCAACTAGTTTTTATTATATTTGGATGTATCTTAAAGAGTGCACAATGTATTCCAACAAAACACCACTATATGTTGAGAGTATCCAAAACATTTTATTAAGTCCCTTTAAATATAACATTCTTATGTGCTATAATAATAATGTAGCTATTTTGTAGGCTCTAAACAGTGGTTGTACAGGATTTAAATGCATCATTTTCCACTCCCCACTACAGTGTTGATGCAGCCAATTTTCACAATTCAGCATGAGGGAATGAACAAGTACAAAAGAAAAAAAGAGAGAAGCCCTGGGTGAACTCTGGGGAATTCTCAGCAAACACGTTATCTGACCAGTCAGCTCAAACTAGCCATCAGAATCACAAACACACTTTCACATTTTGAGAGTAGATGAAGGGAAGCTATTCAGAATTGGGAAAAACACCAGAGGCAAGATATCCTCCTGAGTCCCTCTTCAGAACAAATGGGTGTCTTAGACACAGGAAAGCACCTCTCCAGCCAATAAAGAGAAAGACAATGAATTTTTCAGTTAGACAGCTGCTGCTGGTTCCTCAATAACTTATGAAGGAAAGAGACAAAGACAGAGAGAGCTGTACTGTGCTGTCCTCTTGAACAAGAGCTGAAGATTATAAGTCACATCTCAGTGAAAGGAGTTATCCCACAGACCTAGAGACAGTTAATCTCTAGTCTGCTGTGCTTTTTAATCATCCATCCTCTTCTGCAACAAAAAGAACTCAGGGAATAAGAACCCACCTTCAAAAATCACACCAAAGATGCCAAGGAATCTCTTGCGGATTGAAGACAAGTACAGACTTTTGGAAAGTGTGTCTACATCTAATTACAGAGCAGAGTATCTATGCAGGTCACAAATACTGTGCTGTCACCAGAAGCTCTGAACGCATTGAAGCAACAAATTAATAGCCCATCTCTCATAACATACACCCACACATACTTGCTGGTAGTGGTGTGGAATTAAATCTGATAACCCTGTAAAAAATACTAAGTGAGACTAATTTTCATACTTAGGAAAAATTCAAGGTTAATAAAATTCCTCATAATTAACACAAGACAGGAATTTTGCTTTTGTAAATGTCTGTCACATATGAATCAACAATTTCCACATTTTGTATTGCAATAATATCGTTCCTCATTTTATATTGTTAAAATGGATTTATTTGGGATTTTATGCCATTAACCAATACAAAATAATCAAAAATATCAACGTTTTAAAAAACTATTCTTTCATTCATTCATTTTTAGTGACCACTTCATCCTAGTCAGGCTTGCAGATCTGGAGCCCATCCCAGGAACACTGTGAACGAGGTGGGAATACACCCGAGGTAGGATGCCTGTTCATCACAGGGCACCATGCAAAAACATTCACACACTCATTCACATCCAAGGGCAACCCAAAGTTGCCAATACACCTACTGGCATAGTTTGGGGGTGGGAAGACAACTGGAGAATGTGGAGGAAACTTAACCAGACATGGGAAGAACATGTAAAAATCTTCACAGACAGTAATCCGAGCTCAGGATTGAACTGGGAACCCTGGTGCTCTTAGATGGCAATGCTACTTGCTGTGCCACCCAAAAAACATGTAAATAAAAAACTGAAAATTTTTGAATGCACATTTTCACCTCCCTGAATCAAAACTTGGTAGAACTACTTTTTGCTGCAATTACATCTGGGACTCTTTTGAGGTAAGTTATATCTCAATCCTGCAAATTTTGCCCCTTCTTACTGCAATCTCTGCAATCTCTTTGAGGGTGGACAGCAATTTTCAAGTCTTGTCACAGATTCACAATCAGCTTTTGGTGTTGACTCAGCCTTTCCAAGACTTTCAGGTTCTCGGCTTAAATCCACACCGGTGTAGCTTTAGTTGTGTGTTTAGGGTCATTGTCCTGCTGAAAGGTGAATCTCTATCTCAGTGTTAGATCACTTTCCCCAGGTTTTGCTGATGAAAAGTAACCCTACAACATTATTCTACCACCATCCAGCTTCATATATCACACAGTATTATCTAGCTGATGAGCAGTGTTGATTTTCTGCCACACATAGCATTTTGCTAAGTCCAAAAAGTTCTCATCAAACCAGACCAGAGACCATTTTGGGGTGTTTCTCACATGCCCTTTGGCAAACTCCAACTGGGATTTGATCTGGATTTGTCTTTTAGATGCATCTTTCTTCTTGGCACGGTTCCAAAAAGCATTTTTTCCCATTTCTGCTGTTGATCTGTTCAGCTTTTTCAGAGGTACCCATGGCCTCCTGGTTGCTTTTCTGACCAGTAATTCCTTACCTGATCAAAGGGTTTTTGGTGAATAACCTTCTCTATATTCTTTTCATTTTTCAGTAATGGATATAATTGTTCATAATCCAACCCTGATTGTTGCTTCTTCAGAGCCTTATCTTGGAATTGTTTCAAAAGCTCATTGGTCTTCATGATTTCCTTTATTCTCTAATAAACTCTTGGGCCTTCCAGAATCAGTTTTTTTTATTTATTTTGAGGTCATGTGACTCTTTAATTGTACACAGTCAGACTCCATTAAACTAATTATGTGACTTATTAAGGAAGCTGCTTTCATGATAGCTTACTACAGTTTTCACAGCAAAAGTAATTAATATTAATGCAATCAAAACCTTTCAGTTTTTATTTGTAAATCATTTTGAAAACTGTTTTGTCTCATTTGACAATATGGACTATTTTGTGTAAATCTGTGACATATGCAATTAAATCTATGTTCATTCTAGATTGTAACACTATAAAATCTGAGAATGTCCAAAGTGGTTGAATACTTATGCAAGGCACAGTATTCTTCAAATTTAAATGCCAATGCATGCACCAATAATAACTGAACAGAAGGGTCTAAAAAAGGATCAGGCAGTGGCATTTTAGATTCTCAGAAAACAATCAGAAGCTTAATACACAGATGCATGTGCTTACAGCAATCTTTGACCTTAACTAAACTCCATTAGCGATAGCAGGCAGGAAATCTAGCAGGTGGCAGAATATGACCAGTGCCCTTTAATATATATTTAATATGCCTAGTGCTTTACTGTCAATGCATAATTAACTCCACTCATCGGTAACAGTCAGTCAGCCTAATTGATACCACATATTCTGCATAATCTGAAGATGATTTACGAAGCAGAAAACCCATACATCAACAATAAACAACTAATGCAGCACTAACCACTTGCATTACAATTGCTGTCGAACAGAAAAAACCCAGGCACTTCTTCCACTAAATAGAGCCAAGTTCCCATTGCACTATCCTGGGAATACAGAGCATCACAATCTTTTGTCCTTGTAAGGGCATTTTCATGGACACTAATGCAGAATAATTATTTAGGGGTTTATTATTGACCTACCTCAAGATACAAATTGTTCAAAACAAATATAATATTTGCACAATTTATTACAGACTATACATTTTCTTGCAGCATGCATGCTAGTATTAGAAGGATAACCAACTTGACTCGATACTAATTAGAAGTATCAAATGGGTAAGCAGAAATCTTTCTTAACCAGCCCCAATGGTGGCAGGATATATTTTCAGTATCCAGTATCTTACTCCACAGTGTAATCTTTAGGCCAAAGCAAAACAACTGGTGATTTAAGAAGGTCTCGAAAAGATTAGAGTCAAAGAGAAATATACCTACCAGCTCAGAAAAGCACCTCCTTGTGATACTGTCACATGGCCGAGCATCCAGCTAAAGCACTAACCCTACATGCCAGTGCACTTGCCTTAAAGGGAGCCTGCCATGCTCCCAGGGGAGGAGCACGGATTATGTCATCAGCTAAGGCTCAGTGGCTCTCATGATTAGAACCGGTCAGAAATGAGAATGACTCAAACAAAGAGGGAGGTGGAATGAGATGACCTTTTTTAGCATGATAAGCTCCTGGCTGCAAAAGCTGAAAACAGTTCCCATTAGGAAGAGAAGTCTGACTGTTCTCACCCCTGCCCCTCGGTTTGCCTTCTGCTCATTCCGCCACTTTTTGAAAAGATTGCATCATATTTTATTCTCCAAGTGACCTAATTACTTTCACTAATTATTTATTTAATTGTACTCCATGCACTAAAAAGAGTAAAATTTTCTGTCTCACTCACAGTCTTTACGGTCATTTTGTTATTACAGCTAATCCAAGTCTCTGAGGCATATTTTCTCTTGCCTTTCTGACTATCTGTTCCTGTGCCAAGTTTCATGTGCATGAAACAAGATAAAGCTAATGGAGGAATTTCCATCCACACACTGTATAGATTCTGTATATAAGTCCAGGGACACTCATGTGACCAGATCACAATAGACAGACAGAGCACACAAGGCCGCTGACAAAGCATGTCTTCATTCTCCCTGTTCTCCCTGATCTTCACTTTACTAAGCCCTACAAGGGTCCTATTCAGTACAAGGACCTTCCCTCTACTGAACTGTGTCACCCTCCTCACCACTACGCTGAACAGCGTGGGGAAAAGACCATGCTTTTGTTCTATTCATCCGGGGTAGTAATTAACACAAAAACATGACACTGAGGGAGGCTCATACAGTACAAAGCACTTAGGAAAGTCATTTTGGAACCCGGTGCATGAGCCCCACTGCCTAATAATAGCATTTGCCTTCTTAACATTCCTTTATATGGAGGGAACAGTAGAAAAGCACCAGCAATACAGTACAATACAGAAGGAGAACAATGTAACGCCTTACTTGAACATTATTGCAGACAACGAAGGGGTCTAGTTCCAGCCTAAAAATGACTCCCATTTAAAAAGCCCACTGTGTAATTTGGTCCTTATTATAAGCTGTACTAGCTAAACCAGTCATTAAGTCGCAACACTTTGACATGAATGGGCATAGCAGAACAGAGCTGGAGCTGTCGAAGTGAGATGATAACACAATCTCACCTCGTCTCCTCTCAGGCTCATAAACCATGCAGGTACTCCTGTGAGCGGCACGCCTGCCCATGTAATGTTTCTCCACATCTCTCCTTTGAGGCCTATGCTGAAGATGGAATAGAAGAGAATAGAAGAGTATGGGCTTTATCAGACCATTCGTGTGCCTGCAGCAGTTCTTGAAATTTTCATCAGCTGCCCTATAAATAACCTATGCTTCATTGTTTAATTCTTAAATCAGTCGAGGAGGATCTCGGAGACGATCTGCCTTCTTGGTAGAGGTACAAGAGCAAATGCTAACCTTAAGAGGGGAATACACGATATGCCTAACATTTGAAGGTGTCATTTTTTTTCTTATTGTGACAGAAAGGCTAATTAAATAAAAAAGCAGACATTTGTTGGTTGCATAAGTATTCACCCCTTTGGGATTGGTTACAATTACAGCTGCTTACAGTCTTCTGGCATATTTCCCTGTATTTAGCTCCATCCATCTTGCCCTCAACTCTGACCAGTTTCCCAGTATCTCCACAACATGATTCTACCACCACCATGCTTCACTGCAGGGATGGTGCTCACAGGGTGATGAATAGTGCTGGGTTTCCAGCAAATGTATTACTTTGCACCAAAGCCAAAAAAGTTCCAGTTTAGTCTCATCAGATCAGAGAATGTTTTCCACATGTTTTCTAGTGTGGACTCTTTCGGTGAACTCTGCATCGGTGGAGGTCACCACTCTTCCATAAACCCATTTTTTTTTTAGTGTCTGTCATTGCAGCTCTGTCAGCATTACCCTTGGCTGCTTCTCTAACTAAAGTCCTCCTTACCCTTTCACTGACTTTTGTTTGATGGCCTCCTCTAGGCAGAGTCGTGGTTGTCCCATATTATCTAAATTTTTAATTACGGATTTAATGGTGCTCTGCACGATGTTCAAATTTTGGTTGACTGGTATTTCCCTATCTGTCATGATCAAAAGTGCACAATGGACACAATCATGCTATAGAAGAAGAAATTATCTCAGCACTTCAATTTAAAAAGAAGGACACAGCTTGTTCACACTGAGTCAAGAGATTTTTAGCAGTTGTAATTAAAATGCAACCATCTTAATGACAGCTCCAGATAGGCTTGAATTTCATTATGGTGAACCATTGCTTTTGTCTGCCCCAGAGAGAGAGCACTCATCTTATGAACCAGCTGAGACATGCCTCTATGCTTTATAAAGTACAGCACCATTGGACTGGCCTGTAGAGGTGCAGAAAAATTTGCAAATTCACTTTTTGCCTGCTTTTTCCAAACACACTATGGGCTCTATGAGTAAACTAAGGCATTAGATTAGGGTTTTATTTACAGTATTCTTCGAATGTTTATGGCCATTAGAGGTAAGCTGGCCAGGAGAGGCACATAGGCACAAGGCTGGGGTAGAATGCAGACATTATCAAGAGACACAGCTGAAATATTCAATTAAATCAGCACCTCATTAAAAACTGTGGACAGATTTCACATGATATTTTTAGTGGTAGAAATTACTGGCAGACTGACAGAACATATAAAAAAAACATGTTCACTCGTGTGTGAGCACTGAAGGAAAGCATTTATATCGACTAATTCCTCATTTCTATGCAAGGCAATGAATTTGGATTTGGCAAATGGGGGATTTTATCAGTATTTCTAGACATTTTATGGATTCTATAAATTAAATGATGTTCAATGTGTAATGACATGTCAGCTTTCTGATTTGCCATGACTAAGTTGTTTGCTCTTATTTGTTATGAATAAAATGTTTCAGGCAGATGTACCTAGTTAGCAATTGGGTATATTCATACTAAAGTGAGGTGATGAATTTTTTGAACATCCACAATATGTATGACGCACTTTTTAGGCTGTGCATGAAGTTAGTGGAATACAGAAAAAAAATCCAGCCCCAGGAAATTAGCAATACATTATCATTATTTCAGCCTGCACAAAAATAGAACTATATACATTTGGTGCATTCTGGATAATGATAGTAATATCAGTCATAAAAGAGAAGAGAATGATGCAAAAATGTTTTTTGCTTTAATCCTGTGATGATTGCATTTCACAGTGCCTTCACATTGACTATGATATTTACAAAAGCATCACAGGACATGCCGAGAACTTATTCAGAGAACATAAATAATTAGGTTTATAAATAGAGAGGTGTTAATTCATTGTTAGGTGGAAATGCAGCTGCTCTCTTACAAACATTTCATGTATACTCCTAATTAGGGACGAAGTGTGAAAGCATGACTTAAGTGGCTATGATAGGAAGCAGGGAAACATGGCTAGTGAAAGTGAATGTTGGCAGTCACCCACAGTCCAGCCTGTCTGACTGTGCAGTCTTGCCAAGAGGTGTTGAGGAGAGTCCAAAATCAGCACATTAGGGCAAAATTAAGAGTACAGGAGCATATGGATGGCACAGCAGGGGTGTCTACAAAACCTGATGAAGCCTGGAACCTCAGCACCTCACATGCCATAAGAAGAGACATATTTTGTGGGGATATTTAACAGTTTCTGTAGTATATTTAACAATATATTACATTGTGGGTGTCTGGCATTGCTGGCAATTGAACTCCCAACTCTCTGGTCATTACCACCAGATCTTTATAAAACATATTCTCTTTAAAGAGTATCTGAAGTACTTTTACACTTCCACAAGCTGAACTCAGACAGGGCAAAATACCTTTGACATTTTCAAAGGAAAATATACAACCTTGAACTTTTCCAAAGCCAGCAGCAGTTAAAAGTTATACATAAATGTCACTGAGTATTTCACTATCTGAACAGCCTCCTTGAGAGTTAGGCTTGCGTGTAGCATTCAGAAATTTTAGCCACTTTTCAGGGACCATTGGCTATAATTGCATGCCATTGCTCAGGGTTAAGCAACTAAGAATATCTCTTTTCATAGAATATATCCTGTATTTACTAGCAATTTGAATGAATATTTAGGACACTGTGAAAAGTCTGCTAGTGTCTACTGTTAATTCATGCATATATATATATATATATATATATATATATATATATATATATATATAGCATTATGCATTGTTAAGCATTTTAAGGCAAGTATGTTTGCCTGTTTACTAAACTTTTGGTCAAATTCTATGCTCATTTTGTATTCCGATCTTGCTTGTAAATAATAGTGTAATACATATTTAAAAAAAAAGGGGTTGGGAGTTCTATGTATAAGCACAAGCAGAATTATTTGGAGAGATTGTCATAAACATATTTCTTTAGCATTCATCGCTCTGTTCCACTGGCAAAGCAGCAGATTGTGTATATTTGAGTCAGATGTATGCCAGGCACCCATTAACAGAGCAGCAAATGTGAGATGTGACTGTGTAGCACGCTGCATTCAGCCAGACTCAGTGCGATTACTTCATACTGTGTGTGAAATATAGCTGTCATTGATACCACCCCCCTTCAATGTGTTTTGAGAGGAGGAATGGGAACAGATTTGATATGCTTACACAAGGAGACACAAAACATAATCGGGACAATCACTAGTCTTGAATTAACACCTTGGAAACAAAAGACTTCAGGGGAAGAGCAGCACAATCCCACTGACTAGTTTTGCAGGGTATCTATGTAGCTGAAGGTTTTGCTAGCAGTAAAATGTTTTACTAAAACTCAGCCTGCATAAAGTGAGAGCTTATTATTTGCATTAATAAGCCATAGCACTACCATCTCTTTGTTCCAAATTCCGCTGGCTTAAATGACCCCTCTATTATTGGTTTCTGCCTGCGCCCAATTAAACACAGTAGCATCACTGGCCTAGACTCATCTAAGCGCCCCATACTGCCAGACTAAGCATGAATGAGCTAATAATGATGAATCAACTCTCTTTTTCTGCCCATGTTTGTCTTTTCTCAAAGCCACAAGCTCTGCAGACACAATTAGTAAATTGATGGCCTGTGCTAAATTGCTCTATTCATTTGGTAGGTGGGTGGACAGGCTTGGCAGATGGGAGCATCTCCCCTGGACCCAGTGCTCACCCACACAGCTGGACCATGCAGAAGCACGCGTCTGAAAACTCGCACCATCAGTCTTCCTCGAAAGGACTGCCCCAGCTGGGGTTTCTAGGGCTTTTCCCAAGGGTTACATATCCCCTCGCCACATTATAGACTGCCTATCTTCACATGGTAATGAGTCCACATGGATGGAAACAAATAAAGTGGATGATACCAAACGACACGTCACTGGTGAGGTGAATCAGGAGCTAGAAAGCACAGGGATAAGTTGGGACTGAACAGAATGTTCCAGCATGACTCAGCCATATTGATTATATCTGCATCATGCCCCATGTTGCGCCACATCAGACCTGGATGTCATGTGTGCAAAATGAGAGAGCCGCCAGCATCTGTATGGTGGTCTGTTGGGCACATATGGGGACATATTACTGTCCCGCCCCCACCATAATAACAAGGAATGGCATCACAGGAACCCATCTGGCATCAGAATCTGTATTAGACCACGCATGTTTGGACAATGGAGACAGTTTTAAATGGCACATGCAGAACTGATTTCAACTGATGTTAGTGAGGAGAAAGCAATGTACATAACCAGCTGCCATATAATGCAAAAACTCACACTCTTTCTGTTTTTCAGCACAGACCATCACAGTAAGAACACACACTCTTTGTCTCTTTCTTTCTCTCTCTCAGCATAGCCAAAGGGGCTCCAGGTTCCTCTAACAGAGTGCTAGTGCTGGTGTGGAATATAAAGTAGCCCTCCTAAGAAATTCACTAGAGCACACACATTAGCCATGCTCTTCAAGTCCAAACTATGTAACAAATGTAATTCAGGGTATACATTTTGTGCACCTTACGATGCACATAAGCATGCAGCCCATGTTACATTGTGGAGAAGAAATATAAGTCCTGAATATTCCTGAATTACATGGTGTCCTTGCTGCTAAGAAGATGAAGTATATCCCGGGACAGGTTAGGAGTATACACATTTGTCATTAGTGCCTTTGTATCACCATAGATCACAACAGCCCTTAATGAATATTTAAGGGAGGAAAGAATAATGCTGGATAGTTTATCAAAATCCGTACAGTGTCGAATTAAAATCAGTGAATAATTATAGGGTGTATCTGGGAACTCTGTAAGTCGTACTTCAGAACCGTAGGCGGTCAGTCCACGCTATAAGAGTTACTTCATTTCTCACTCCAGAGCTTATTCTTTTTTTTTCAAATACCACAGCTTCTAAACCATTAGGGTGTAACAGAAATGCTCCATGCTCCATGCTCCTAAGTCACCTTGCTTCACTGAAAGGCGCACTGCGAATCGTACTGTACTTTAGAGAAGATGAATCAGCACAATGTGCATTATGGATCAGACCTATAGATGAATTGTGCTTGTTTACTACATCATACAGTATGTGTGCATCGAGGTTAGTTAAGTCTAACACAGAAAGAACATTTGTTCTTTGTAAGAGAAAGGCGGGTGTCTTTTCTCACCCCCCACCTCAGCAGTCTTGTCTTCTCGGTGAGGTAGAAGGTAGGTGTCCATGGTGCTGAAAATCAGGCGCAACTCGAAACAAACCCTGCTCTTTATCCTGCCGCACGTGCTCGTCTTTAAGAAGTTGAAATAATCCGAAATTAGATTAGACTTAACCAGTCTACTAAATGCATCACAGCACTGATGTGACTAACACCCAGTAATCCAACACTTCTGGAAAAAGATTTCTTATTCTGCCATGAGGACTGGGTCTGTCTGAACTAAGAATAAAGGCAACCTTTGACTGCAACAGGAGGAAAGCGAAAGCTTCCCATGCACACACACACACACACACACACACACACACACTAAACGAGAGAGAAATGACTTAGCTGGCCAATGCATAGTGCTACCTTCTCTGTCACAAAGCTGGATCGCGTCCAAGCTCAGGTTCTTCATCACGTCCTCGCACGGGCTCGTGGGGCTGCTCACACTGCGAGCCACGCGTGGCACCTCCATTTCTTCTCACTGATGATATCCCGGCAGCAGATCCTGCACTGAGCGGCTCGCCTTGCTCCCTTCCTCTGTCCCCTACCCGGCTTTTTCAATGCCTGACGTCAGCAAGTCGTCAGGAGGGCTTTGTGGTAAGGATGGGCTGTGTACTGGTACACCAGCTGCTACACTCCTGTAGGTTATACCAGCACTGCTCACTTCTGTTAACTACTGTTAAGTCATGCCTTTATAGAAATTCATATATACTGTATATGTGTGTGTGTGTGTGTGTGTGTGTGTGTGTATAAGGGAAATTTTTAGCAAAATGTTACATTAGACATATTTTCTTCAGATAGACTTTAAGAATGCTTTTGACAAACGAAGAACATATTGGTGTACCAGGAAAAGATACAACATAAAGATCATTTAAAGGAATGCATTCAAAGTGTAATTACATGCATAAGACCAGATGTGTATCATAAGTGAGAGTTTACAAAGAAATAACAATCATGTAAAGGATGTTTTGTAAATAAAGTTACAGTTAAAATGTTAGTTTTTAATTCCCGTATGGAGACTTGGGACACCCTGTAAACACACACACACACACACACACACACACACACACACACGCATATATATATATATATATATATATATATATATATATATATATATGTGTGTGTGTTATATCCAACCACCTTGATAACACTTTGTTTTAAGGAACACAAATAAGATCTTGTTATTTGTTTAATTTGCAATTTCCCCTGGGATCAATAAAGTTTCTATCTATCTATCTATCTATCTATCTATCTTAATAATTAATAAACTGAATTCACAGCTTATTAAACTTAATTGTCTGTTATACCTTTAGGTTCTAGCTAGCAGTAAGTGACTGCAGATTATGGCTTTAAGAACTGATAACATCTGAATCAGTCACTTTCATAAAACGTCTACCTAACATATCTCCACAAATAAACAAACAAGACCTTAATTAACCCCTTATACATTATGTATGCCTTATAAATTATAGACACACAATAGACACAAAAACCTTTCACATGCTTCAGATTTATTTTAGAACATGTATTTGTGCACAAATGTGGAGTGTAAACAGAAAATGAAGAGAACACACAGCAACAAAAATAAACAATTCTTTCAGGAGTACACCCTTGATGGGACACCAGTCCATCGTAGGGCACAATGCACACACATTCACACACATACACCCAAGTGCAAATTAGAGTCATTAATTCATGGACCAGCATGTTTTTGGGAGGTGGGAGGAAACTGGAGAACTCAGAGGAAACCCATGCAGACACAGGAAGAACATGCACAGAAACTTCACACAGTAGCCTGAGCTTAGGATCGAACTGAGGACATGGGAGCTGTGAGGTCTTTGTTTGTTTTGTTTTTTTTTTGCTTGATTTAAATAAATAAATAAGTGATAAGATTCAATGTGCTACCCTAATTCACCCTGTTCATGTTCATGCGGAGATTTAGACTGTTCAGATCTATATTTTTAATATGATCTTATCTCATTAAAGCAAGTAATACTATAATAATACAACAAAATGTTATATTCCTCACAAGACAGCTGTTCTGCCCCAAAATGCAATGTGACCTTGTAAAATCAGCTCCGCATTCCCTGTTGAACTGCAGACATGTGATCCAGCCTCTCAAAACAGCCTGGGAGGATGAAATGATCTCCTCTTATTAATTAATTCATTCATTTGTTGTCAATAACCATTTGGTCAAGGTTGTGTTGGGTCAGGAGACTATCCCAGGAATACAGAGCACAAGGCAGGAATACATCACTGTGGTCTTTTATTAATTATGCCAATAAATCTTTGATTTAAATATCCACTGTAAATATAGTGAGAAGTGTTTGTTCTGCTTCTGGATGGTCAAATATGGTGGGGAGATTAGCTTTGAACGAGAAGTGAATTACATTGACTTCTTATGTAACAAGATTACTGGCCATCTGCCTCTAGCATGAGTTTCAGCTCTAACACTGGTGCAATAATGGAATTGAATGAGTAAATGAATGAGTTTCACTGTTATAAATAGTGGCATTGTAAATAGTGGGCTCCTAACTCCTGTAAGTTCCACTGATCTATGTATTGCTGTAACTAAATAGCCTGCTACTAGTCTGCCAACAGCTATATCTAAAAATGATTAAAATAATACTTAATATAGTATCAAATTAACATTGTTCATTTAAACACTCTGGATCTGTTGATATGTCCAGATGTATATTCCTCACTCTTGTAAGTACACACATTTTCTATATTAATTTTATTGTACTATCTGAATAATATGTTTTAAGATGTAGGCTGGGACTTTGAAGTATTACATCGAGCTGGATTTAACAGAAACAGTTGAGGATTTTGTTCTTAAATCTTACAGGGATTATCCTGAATAACCAAAATCCAATTGCATGGGAAATGTGCCCACAAAGGCATTATCATGCATTTAAGGCAGCACTGAGAATTTTTAAATACTCATCATTATAACAACCCAGTCTCACAGAAAAAATGTTCACATGCAGCTTATCTGCAGCATCTTCTATATACATTGGATATCAATGTTCTGGCACAAACATATGTTGCATAGCAACACATCAAACGTTCACTCGAATGCTCTGTATGAGACGTTCTCCACTGATGTATTTTTTAACCAAGTTAGCCTGTACCACTATGCTGTTTAAATAAGTTTGATATGTAATAAATAGTGAAATTTCTCCTTGAATCTTCTCATGAAACTTCTTCTCTTCTCCGCAAACGCAATCAGGCTTGCAAGTCATGTGAAAATGCAGTACATGGTAACGGGGTTACAGAGACTTTCTTCATTTTGAAAATACCTGCATTACCATTCTGCTTTACCATGTGACTTGCAAGCCTCGGTGTGTTTACAGAGACGAGAAGAAGTTTTATGAACCCAGTAAATCTGACCAGATATTGTGAAAAGCACAAAATTTATGCATGACGTGGACAGCAGTCAATATGTTCGAAAAAGAGTTAAAATTATTTATTACATATTGATGTTATTCAAAGAGTGTAGTGGTAGAGGTTAGCTTGGTTAAAGTACATTGCTGCAGAAAGTGATATACAGAGCATTCAGGTGAAAGTTTGATATTTTGTTATGCAAAGTATGTCAGAACATTGATATTCAACGTATAGAAGGTGCTGCAGATAAAGCATGCAAACTTTTATTTCTGTGAGACTGGATTGCTTTTATTGATTGAACAACAAGGGTTTTCGTCTAGGTTTGCTCCAGATTCCTCCAGGTGGCTTGGCTACTCTGAATTGCCCTTAGGAGTGAAGGAGTCTGTGAATGTGTGTGTGGATGGTGCCCTGTGATACAATAACATCCCATCCAGGGCATACTCCCGCCTTGTGCCCGGTGTTCCAGGAATAGACTCTGGATCTTGGATTCTGATGCAGAACATGCAGAATATTGCACATACATTAAGCTTATCTTTATAAATGTTTCCTTATGAAGATAATCTATATCTATTTGATTGGACTATGTCAAATCTTTTGGATTTGCAAGAGAGTACAACAAAGAACTGGTGGTGTAGAAAGTTCCAGATGATGACTTCAGACACTGAATTCATTTGTCACTATGAGTGAGACCCCATTTGACTGGATTTGAAGCTTTGACCTTGATTTAAGGTCCAACTGTGCGCTATCATACCTGGAGCTCAAGCTGACAGATTGGTTTCTTAACAGCATAGTTGTCCTCCAAAATGTTTTTCTCCAACTAAATTCTCCAGGCTGTTCTGTTTGGAAGTCATCTGGAGCAAAGTGGTTGCTTTAGATAGTCAAAGTCTATAATGTAGACAGAGGTGTGTTTGTGTTTATATGTCATTGTATAAATGGTGGCCATAAACACAACCAACAAATAGCACCACTCATCACATTCAATTGAGTGTGTAGCTGAAAAATGAACCCGGGTAAATAATAAAGTTTATAAGCAATTACATATTGTCAATGAAATTAACTTGTAATACATCAGCAGTACATTAGAGTTTCTAAATCTGGGAATTCTGGCTGGAAATCTATGGTAGGTCATTTCTACCCTGTGTTTGACAAAACACCTTAAAACCATTTTAAATCTGAATGCTGAATAAAATAGCTTCTGAGGTTTAACACTGGAGTTTTGCATTCCAGTGTTCATTCAGATTCCAGGCTTTATCCCCAAGTTTGGGTCAAGATAGCAAATCTTTGCAGGTCATATCTTACTTTGCTCCACATTTATTATGATACTGACAAGAAAGCAATATATAATAAAGTGTATATTGCCTACATTAAGATTTCTTAAAGCTGTCAAAACATAGAGCTGAATGGATGAGAACTAAATGTTCCCTTGTATTCTACTCTTCCTGAAACATCCAACAATAAGTTAGTCTTGGAATGAAAACACTGCTTACCTTTATTTAAGCTCTGCTGATTTAATGGTTAAAACCATGCACAAAAATATCTATTGAATGCCTTTTGCCCTTAAACAAGTGATTTCCTTGGACAACACATCCAAGGAAAAGATCATAAATAATGTCTTTGCATTGACGGGTTTTGTGAGGGCGATTCCTATTAATACATTATGCTGAGCTGTTCTCCCAGAGATTCTTGGCAGTGTTTTCATTGCTAAACTAAGGTGACTATTTAAAATATACAGCCTTGACTTTGGACTTTGGTAGAATCCATGAATTCATGCTGACTGAATTTTAAGTCCATTCTGTGCCTTTGAGTGAACCCATGACAAAGTCTATCCAATGTACAGCATATAGTTAACACAGTATCCAGTTCCGTTACTGGTACAAATAACCACATCCCTTTAGCAAGCTGAACCTTGAGTATCTGGTGGCTATGAGAATTTTTGCCTGAGGTTTTAAGGCTGTTTAATTTTTAAATGTTTCCTATGGAGCCTTCAATCCGGCATTCCTGTGGTTAAACAGTCCAGCTGGGAGAGTGCTGCTCCATTCCTGAGGAAGACGAGCTTAGCTGGCTGACTAGTCATATGCAATTAGGCACTCTGACATAAATCAAGCCAGACATGCAAGAAGATCTACAGTGGTGGTCTTACGCTTGTGTGCAGACCTTGGTGCAGTGGTGGCAGGGGGAAGTGTGTGTGTGTGCGTGTTTGTGGCTTGTAGGTAGACAGAAGCAGCGGTAATCCAGTCTGTAGATTAATGCCTGGGGCGTAGACTGCTCCCAGAGTAGGGTCATTCAATGCTACCAACCCCCAACTTCTCTCTCTCTCTCTCTGTCTCTCTGTCTCTCTGTCTCTCTCTCTCTCTCGCTTTCTCTCTTTTTCTTTATCTGGCTCTTTTTCCCTTTCCTTATTTTCCATTAATCCTTCACTGAGCCTCAATGATTATATTGCAGGCCTAATATACTCCCATTTGTTTTATTTGGTCCATTAGTGGGTGGTGGACTGAAAAATGTCTTCACAGCAGATGCTGATACAGTGATGCATTCATTCCCGAAAGCTATTCATGGAGTTTCCCAAAAAAAGTGGAAGTATATAGAGACACGTGGACATATGTACACAACGATGAAGGCAGGTGATTAAGAGGCAAGGGTTTAAATGTTAATCTGCTGCTACAGGCTGTGGACTTCAGCTCCTCCCCCAGCACACAGGCACATGTGCACATCATGACTTAATATCACTGATATCGTGTCTCCGACTATGCAAAAATGCCATTATTAAGCATTTTTCTGCAGTATTATGGACTTGATGTCGGTATTGATGCCACAGGGTTAACAGTTACAGCAAGCATTTTGAATTTTAACTTCCTGTCAATACAGGAAAGAATAAAACCTGATGGGTCATGCTGTTATAGGAAAATAATGAAAGACAGGGTGGTGAGATGTGGCCCGGCATGATTTTTTTTTCATAGAACAGCACACCTGAAGTGTTTTATTCTGCTTAGACCACTTTTTTTTTTATCACGTACAAGGCATACTTTGTCCATTTATAGCTACATTTAATGTTGTAGAACATCCAAGCAACAAGTTAGTTCTTAGTATCACCATGTTATAGAAGCTTCTCTCTCTTGAATAAGAAAAAAGCACAGCTTGTCATGTTAGCAAGAAACAAGAAATAAAGTCACCTGACCTAAAGACTCTCCCATGGCAGAAAACGTAAAGGAGCAGATTAACCTCTTACTGTTACAAAGACACTGGAGACTCCTTCCATAAATGTTAAATAAAATTCTCCTAAGAGAAAGCCTCACCATATCAATGATTATAAAATTTTCTTTGTTAACAAACAGCACATTTTTAATCCGCTTATTATTATCCAGCTTTTTCTTTTGATTTGACAGCTACCAACTGGGGAGGTTGTGGGTTAAAATGTGCTTCCACTGAGACACTTGCAGCCAGCCAGACTTTTTGAACTGTTGCTCATGCTGCGTAACAGGGCAGCTTAATACACTCGGAGGAAAACGCTATCTTACCTCTTTGGCATACATGAACTCACCGATACCCATGATTGGCAAGTGTCTCTGTGATTGAAAGGAGAGAGAGAGTGTGCCATTCCTCCCACTGTGAAAGTATGGCCAATTTTGCTCCCTTGGCTCCAAGCCACACATTTTTTATTATTAGTTTGTTATTAGTCTTAGATTATTTGACGTGTCCACTATACAAGTTGCTGTGAATTTGCTGTTACTGGCAACAGTAACATATTAGAATGACGGCTTTACTATAAACCTGTGATTGGCTTTGCAGCCAGATCTACTGTCAGAGCTGCTGTTATAGAAAATTAATCAACTCCTTCTGACCAAGAGGTTTAAAAATTCATCAGTGCTGCAATGTAATAGTTTTTACAGAAATATTTGATATAGCAATAGAGGAGGATGTGCAATATGTAAAGTTAGTGTCAAAGCTCATTAGGGGACATACTGTATGTGAGGAGGTCTCAGTATCATTAGGGCTAGACTACATTACACCTTCGTATCTATATTTTTTTCATATCTTGCATATCTCATTTCATTTTCATTAATAATAGCACATTCATGAACTTTGGAGACATCTTCTACAAAGTATCTACCTGTCATATTTTCTACTTCATATAACACATGAAGTGCTATTCCAACACAAACTCAATTATTTAAGAAGCCCATTTGTCAGCTGCATTTAAAACACTACTATGAAGCAGGAATGTACGCCTTCTACAACTACGTTTAATTAGGAAACCCATATGTCAGCTAAAATAATAGGAATGTAATAGACACTTCTCAGAGATGTCTCCAGGCTGAATGAATGTGCTGCTAGTTGCAAGTTGAGGATAATAGCTCATAATGATAAGTGAGGCCTCTTCGTTATTTCTTCTAAAGACATCAATACTAAATAAAATCTTTCTGACATAGGTATTTAAGAAATTCTTCAGCATTGCTTCATAAAATATGTATGCAATGCTTATTAAGACATTATGAAGGCCCAAGTTAAGAACCCTTCAAAGAAAAATGTCACCACTTCTTACTTTTTTTACTGTGTTGTGATCCGTGAGCTTTATTTGACTTAACTCATTATATTCAAGTAGTATTACAGCTGTGTCACCTTCCGTGTTTGTTTATGTGCCAGGAGGCAGCCGAACACACACTAGCTGATGTTAGAACAGCACTGATGTGTCACTGAGTGAAACTGATGTCAGTGAGTCAGAGAGTGACAACATTATAAATAAAAATAGGTTGTGGAAATGATAGATAGATATGTAGACTCCTTTAAAAGTAACGGCAATAGCTGTGCAAAAATCAAACAGGTTGCACTGATTAATTTTACGTTACTCTTTTATTGTGTACTCTTTTATTTATTATCAACAGATTCCAATAACCTCTTACAATATGAAGCATCTGAAATTTCTGAGTTTATACTGTTTAGCAACAAATATATCAAACCTCAGGCTTCTCTTGCCTGCTGTACTGACCATCCAAAGGAGGTTCAGAGCCGGTTATGTAATCATGTGAGAACCATTTCCCACTGTCTGAGCTTCCTGTAGTGCTGTTTTGATCACATTTTCTTCAACGGATCAAATTTTCTGCTCCTAAAGGCGCAGCTTAGTTAAGCTCTTCTAAAGGTGATTATGGGAAAATTCAAATTTACACACCTTTCCCAGTGAATTTCAAGTTAATCAAATGTGGTGCCCAAATGTAGTTAACAAATGATGAAATGGTCAATAATGTTCCATTATGTGTAAGTGACATTATTCCTTTAGCTCCTGTGCAAAAGAAGTAAAGCTGAGATAATGTCAATCTAGGTTAAAAACCTATTTGTCAGGCATTCAGGTTTGTTGACGGAGAGATTGGACACTGATATCCCAGGGTGACCTCATGCCTGTGTTACCTTATGGCTCTCCTTTTTAGTGATGCTGTCATAGCTAGACCTGCAGGAGTCCCTGATTTCACTCTGATCATAATAAACACCCTTTTAAACCAGTATAGGATAAGATTTGATTCAATCCAGTTTTATTTATAAGGTGCTTTTAACAATGGACATTGTCTCATTTACATTTACATTTATGGTGTTTGTCACAAAGCAGCTTAACAGAAATGTGGATATAGATTTGGAGTTAGATCCATAATGAGCAAGCTACAGGCAAGAGTAGCAAGAAGAAAACTCCCTTAGACAATATGAGGAAGAAACCTTGAGAGGAACCAGACTCAAAAGGGAATCCATCCTCATCTGGGTGACACCAGATAGTGTGATTCTGAGAAAAAATACACTTCCACAACTGTATTTTATAAACTCAAACAGTACTCCTGATTGTGTTGAAAAGCACGAGTATGAGCATCAGGGTCTTGTTTGATTTAATTAGAGATCATAGATTTTAAATCTCTAGTATCTAAGTGAAGTTATCTCTAATTTCCCCCTGGAATCAATAAAGCGTCACCGTATCCAGTGAATAATGAATGAGACTTGGGTATAGACTGCTTTAAGTAAATGCAGTCTTTAGGCTATCTTAGAATATAAGAGCATAGCTGATTTATTCTCTCTATGTCAAACTATGCAGGACGTGCAAGCAGGTGCATGAACTGAAACATGATAGACAAGCATTATGTAGTTACGCTAAAAAAAAAGCTTATCACTTCCCAAATGGAAAATCGTAAAAGCTGTAAGACTGGCATTGATTAACATCCATCTTCATGCTCCCTTACTAACTTGTAAAGGTCTTGATCAGTGAGTTACAACTCAGAACACACTCTTATGATACAGATAAACAGTCGAGAGTTAAGGGTCTCATTCAAACCACTTACCAGTGGCTCTGTGGCAATACTGGGACTTGAATTCGCAGCCTTCTGCTTACTAGAACAGAATGCTATCCAATGAGACTGTGACGTTATTTAAGATATCAGTGTATTTTAGTGATGTTAATGATAATAATAATAAAAGTAATAATAATAATAATAATAATAATAATAATAATAATAATAATAAAACATATGCATGGTGATTTGGGAAAACCAAATCACCATGCACCAAATTAGGGCATCACTGCTTTGAAAAACATGAATATATTTTACCAAATCAATGTGGACATGTTTTCATTTTAATATTTTAATCTTGCCTAAGCTATATCCCTACAAGGATCATGCTCTTTTACAAGAATGTCTACAGTAGAAAGAGACAATCTGCCTAAAAGCTTACTGGCTATTTCCTCACACAGTTAATGTCACACTGTGATCAAGTTATTGCATAGCAAAAATGGACATACACCTAATCAGTTCAGTTATCAGCTGTCAAAATGTCCGCAGTGCTCCTGTGCCACAGTCTAGAAGCTTTAAATGTGATTTTCTTTTTTTTTCACTTATAAGAGTAACCAGACCAGACTTTAAAATGCTATAGCGTTACTTGGCCATATTCAGCAACACACAGCCCTGAGAGTTAATTCAACACTGTAGGTGTTAATTGAACTCAGGGGATTTTGCTGTGAAGACAGTTCATGCTGATGCATGACTGGTCCCTAATGAAGCTGCTCTGGACTGAGTTCAGTATAATCCATGTGCCTCTCTGCTATAACAACACTTCTTATTTACCCACAATCCCTGCTGTTTATTTTTAGTCTAAATAATTATAGGAAAAATGCAGTTAGAGATTTAACCATTACCTAGCCTAAAAATATATGCACTGATGCTCATATAGATTAAAGTGCACAAGATTATAAAAATATAATACATATCTGAAGTTAAACTCCATCGTGAAACACATTAAATATGTTTCTATTCTATAAATATTTGTTATATGCATAATAATTCTGGTCATAATTTGTTGATTGATGCTGTATTTTTGTTATTCTGACCTCACATGGTGACATTGTGTCACAGTGTGTTTAATAGGAGAAAGAGATTCAACAATCTCATACACTCAAAATTCAGATTTTGATGTTAGCTCCTTAAAAACAATCGAACAATAGCTACTTTTATGACTCACCATTTTCCAGTGACATTCAATGTCCTGTTCATGAGAAATCTAATACAGAATTAGTGAAGACAGCAAACGTTGGAACGCCTCAAACTTCCAGAATGCAATGCAGCTATACGACACATTTACAGCAGAGATTCAACTCGGCTAGTTAGAGATCTATGAGATGACAAGCGTGATGGTGTTGATGGAGGTATTGTCATGAATGTTGAATCTTTGGAACCTGACCTGTTCAAGCAGTGTGTACAGATGAAGAGGTGAGAGAGCTAGATACACTAAAGTGCTGCTGCAACACTCTCTTAATGCAGTCGAATGAAAGAATTTTAAACTAAAAACTCAGAATCTTGGATGTCATTAAAGATCATATGTTACTTCTAAAGATTAATATGCAAGTTGTTCAGGGTGGATTTTTGCTTCAAGTGATACTATTATAAACCAATCCTGCCAAAGTCAATGAGAAGCTTTTCAAGGTTAGTATTGTGAAGGAACTCTAGGGAAGATAATCAATAATGAAAGAGTACATCCCCCCTACAGTCATTTTTGTACTATCAAGGAGTCGGTTCTATTAATAAATTGTACTGCTGAATAATTTAAACACAGTAAAAAGGGGAAGCCAGGCACTTTTGCACACACTTATGCTTTTATCGCCCTCTAGTGAGAATGGAAAAAAACACAGCACGGCTCAGACCTTAGTGTTTTCAGGTATCAGGGAAATTCTTTATTTATCTACTTAATTTTTTGCAACATGTAATCTTTTTATCATAATGGGTTGTTTTTGTTGCAAATTTACAGCCATATAATTTATGATTACCATTTTTGCTTTTTTCTCATGTAGGCCTAAGAACAGCTACAACATGGCCAGCTCGGAAATGAAAAAGAAGGAGGAAACTGACCCTCTCTCTGGTCATGAATGCTGAGGAGCTCACTGAGTAATCACAAGACTGTGCGCTTGTCAGCAAAATGTTAGTGGAGCCAGGCACATAGAGAGAAGCAGACAAGCTGCAGAAAGACTCTGACATCCAGTCTTTCAGTTCTGTCCAGTCTAATTTGATACAATTACACTCGACTCACCCATCAACACCACCACATCTTAACTTCAGCTCTGAAACAAGCGCTGTGTACTTGGATACTTGACGATAGATGAACTTTTTCTAAGAGCAGAGATCATTTACTCCCTGTTTCTGCAATGAAAAAACAGCATGTGGTCAGAGCGCATACTGGAGAGATGTTTAGAAATCCTCTGGTAACTCTAATACCTTAATGTGAAACAGATTTGTAAGGAAACGACAGATCTCTCAGAATGGCAGGAAGACAAAAGGTTTTTTTTGTCTGTCATTTTTCTGTACATGCTTCATTTAAAAAAATACTTCCTAATTGGCACTAGTGGTTGGTTTCCCATTTGCTGCATCCGCTGAAATCATTCTAGATCGTTTCTAATGTGGTGCGGAGAATTCAGTGCTTCTGTCCTCTCCCTCATGTGTCCATGATCCAAGCAATGTGGCTGGATTTAAAGGGCAAAGACAAAACCTCACCAGAGGAAAATAAAACAAGTCTAAAAAAGTGAATTGTTCCATTTTTTGATGCCTCCACCGCAGGCCTGCGAGTCACACATCCTTATTTTGGAATAACTTTGGCATGACAGTCTGAATTTACAGTACAAGATGATAAAATAGAGCTCTTATCTATACTGTCCGTAGAGTTCCTTGTAATTTGTCAAGTTTTGGTTAATAGCTTGGACAGACAGTGACACATAAAAAAAATGTTAGCCCTCATGAGGTCCATCCAGAGGAATGTGTGTGCTGCTAAAGTCATGGGCAGATTTGTGTCATTATAATGAGTCAGCATGGGTGTGGTCGCATTCACGGCTCATTAAAACACTAGGGTAGTTCTCTAGTTAGCAGAATGGTTTGTGTCACAGGTTCCACGTGCCTAGCAACAGCAACTGGATGGATTAAGCTGAGCCGGCTAATAGCCATACTAAGGGTGGACGAGTTCACTGGAGGATTCCAGAGAGATGGATCACTGAGGATCTGGCAAATTGCACTTTTCTTCCTTTTATTTTAAAAAGATTTTGTTATTAAACGGAACTACCAGGATTTAGGGCTCGAGTAAGTCTTGGCTCAGTTTGCAACACAAACCATTTCAAAGAGAATGAAAGTGCACACAGAATGAGAAATGCAACGTCTGAAAAGTTTGCATACATTTTATTCTTTTGTAACAAGGCTTCCAACATGTAAAGAACATTCAATCGTACCACATGTTCATGGCATTAATACAAGTTTATATCATGACAGTACCAAGGTGTTTTTTTTAATCTGTGTCAAACTCACAGATTCCGAAAGAGTCATTTGCAAGGCACTGGCCAACTCAATTGTATCCAACTAACAGATATGTATGACAGGGATTATAAAACATTTGGCAGAGCAATACAGATTAGTGCTTTTGTTTATTCCCTTATCAGCAATACGAATGCTCCGATATCGTTATCCTGTACTCTACTGTACATGATTATCACGGAGCATTTGTTCATTTGGTTGTGACTCAAGATCCTCAAAAAAAAAAAAAAAAAGGAAAAAGTGCTGGCCCTGGTCACAAGGCCATGTCAAAATATTAAGACAAAATTTTTCTGTTCCCTTATTTTTTCCTCTTAGGGAGTGAAAGAAAAATAAATCTACAAATCAATTACAGTTTGGTCACTCACAAATCACACAAATAAAAAAATAGCATTTGATGCATACAAAGCACTAATCAGGTACATTAAGGCAGCAATATACTGAAATCAGGCAGCCTGTGATCTTGATTGGAACAAGACTGCGGTGCTTTAAGTAGAAAACATACATTACATGGCAAAGCGATTTCTTTGCATAGTCGGTTGATTTGATTTTGCAGTTAATACTGACAGGAAGGTTTTTCTTCCACTTGTACATACCATTTGGTATAAAACCTAAGTCAAACACTACATACCCAACTGCTAATTGATCATCCGCTGCTGTCTGGAAATGACCATGACAAACTAGTAGGCAAAAGTATAAAAGACTATAAAACTGCAATATGCACAATATGTATTTCAACAGTACCTCTAATCACATGTAAGGTCATACACAACATATGGAACAATTAAATGCAAATACAATAATACTATACATGTAAAGATTAAGCAATGCTCTGTGAGATTATTCCATGAGTGGTTTAGCTACATCCGTGTCAAAAAATGCTGTACCATGATGAAATACTGCAGATGTTTTTGAAAAGCTTCGAAAAGGCACTTGATGGATTCACCCTTAAGAGAACGACTGGCAACATTCACAGCTTTACATGCATATTCGCTGACAAGTCTAGGAAACTCGTACCCTTGCTTCTGCAATGTCAGATAAGGGACCTACATTTTGCATTAATCTGATAAAACACACAAGTGTGTAAAATAAAGAAAGTGGTGAAAGGCAGATGAAGAGGTAGTTAAAACAGCTAGACCTTGCAAACTAAGCGCTGCATTAGTAATGCTCAGGATTTGATCAAATATTCGAGAGTGTGTTTCAGCCTTTGGTAGAGGTGTGTGAAGGGAAGTAGAGGTGGCAACATTGCTAACAAGAAAATCCTAAAAGTTACAGAGAAAACATAAACAAAAGATTACCACAAAAAAGCCTAGAGTACGTTAGTGGGTGGGTCGGCTATTTTCTTTCAGATGTGCTCCAAGAAACAATAAGAGAAGAATGAGAAAAAAAAAAAGCCAGATGTGCCCGGGAACTTAATAACAAGCAGCTCCTCCATTTTTTTTTAACAAAGTTACCACAATCAAAGAGGCTACTGGCTGACAAATCCGAGACTTGCAAATTCACAGGTCAAATTTCACCTAGATAAAGTCAGCGTGAAATGAAAGTAACTATTACCAAGAGCAAATGCATGTCACATGTCCTTTCCCCTTCAGTGAATTCAGGTTTCCCCTCGAGAATTTTATTCATGTTTGATCTGACTGCTGCTTTTTCTGAAAAAAAAAAGTATGAAATCATCATTTTCAGGCAACTCCAGTATCGCCATAGTGAGAAAATGGGTAAAAAAAGTCATAAATTCTATGGCTAAACCATAGAAGTTGGCACTGCTGCCCAAGTCTGACCAATCCCACATGCTCCCTACTGTTATTTCTGTTTATAGCCATCTGCAATATTTCCAGATGAACTTGTAACATTTTCCAAAATATAAATAAATAAGCAATTTAAGCCAATATACCTGTCTTTTTTTTCCTGCATTACACCAGCTAGTGTGAACAGGTTTTTGCATGGTTGCTAAATTCATGCTAAATGCATCGCTGTCACTGGAACATGACATCATAAGAATGACGCAATTAACTAAAATCCCCTCAATAATAAGGCAATGCCGTGTACTTTCTTTGTATGTAGAAAGATCTTATATGGAGCCTTACTGAGTGTAAAAGTTTTGGTGCAATCGTAGTCTCGATGCACACCTCTGGCCTGTGGTTTGTTGGTGATGATCAGAGAGACAGCAGTCAGGGTCTTTGTCCTTGTGTCAGCTAAGCAAAGAGGCCTAAAACTTCTCTTTGAACTACATCTTGTATAAGAGAAACTGCTAAGTAAACAATCTGAGTTCCAATGCATCGTGATTAAAAAGCTGAAAAAAAGAACCTCATTTGAAGGGTCTTAATCGAAACCTTTTAAGTGCTATATATGCTCCATGCACATCTTGTAAGGCAGACTAGAGAGGAATCAGCCCACAGGCAAAGTATTTAGTACTCTTAAAGTGCAAAGAATTAGTATGACACAAGTCTAAGACAAGGATATAAATAAAAAAAAATTGAACTAAGTACACAGATAGCTCCTTATACAACAACAGTGCAGGAGCTTTATGAATCCTTCAGCATTCCCTTCATTTCCACATGAGTACCATACTGCATAGAGTACCATATTGTACATAATTATCAACATTTACACGAGTCCTCCAAACTCAACCTCCTTTCCAAAGACATTCTTTGTGGTTTTTTTTTTTGTTTTTGGCACTGATTCCCAGGGTTTGGTCCAGTATTGTTTATTAAGGCATCAGGAATGGCTTTGTGCAGTTAAGGCTGTCTGTGCATTAGTAACACAAGGGCGGATGGACCAGGGCTCACCAGCGCCCACTCACACTGGCAATGTCGGCATGGTACTGGCGTGGCAGACGCCCGCTGGCGCCCCCCTCCAGGAACGAGGACCGGATGTTTGGCGGCTCAAAGAGTTTCCTTCGGTTCTTGTTCAGATCTGTAAAACACAACAGAAACTTTAGTAAATAATGTACCTTAAAAATATGTCCATTTCAACATTGCAAGATACAATAAAAAAATTATTCCACATGACACCTACATCCATCTACCTTATTTACTGACTTACAGACAAGTGCTTCTTGGTAGTATTTGGTGTCTGTAATGTCAGGTGTTGTGTCTGTATTTGTCTGCTGCTGTGACAAAACAGTTTCCCTCAGGGATCAATACAGTACTCAGTCTGTCTGTCTGTCTATCTATCTATCTATCTATCTATCTATCTATCTATCTATCTAAAACACAGCAAGCACTGTTTTTCTTTACAGAACATTTCACATTTAGATTTCCAGAGGTCCATGGAATGTGTTGTTTCTTACAGAGGGACACAAAAAGTGAGAGAGGATGCTCTTCTCTCAGTACAAGTTTCCATCAACCCAGACTATACTACATTTTTGACTGGCTCAAGACCTCAGCAAGAGAAATAAACACTGGCCCACAGGCATTTCCTGTCCTCAGAGCAAATTGGCCTTGTCCTCTCTGTACCTCCAAGCTCTGGAATTCACAAGCATGTCAGCATTGCCCATACATAACAAGTATTAACACTGAAAAAGGGGGGCACTGAGCTATCCTCAGACCTAGACTCTGTATTTTAATCCCTTGGGGGACCATCAGCATTTAAGGAAACACCCGTGTCAAAATGTAGAAAGCAGTTATTGTTATTTGATTGTGGGTGCTTTTGCCACAACTATGTTCAAAGTGGATTGCAATAATTTGTGCAACTTTTGACTGAAACCAAAGACTGCCAAACATGGGAACAAACTCAAATGGGTCACATTCTAGTCTGATATAGATACAGACAGTCACATGGAGCCTGCCATGTGTGCTAGTAGCTGACAGCTCCATGCATGCATTCATTCATCCACTCTTATTAGGGATTATTAAAACTGGGGCTTAATTTGTAAAAAAAAGGTCTTTTTTTACCAGTCAGGATAGTAGGAGAAAAAGACATACCTGAGATGGCCAGCAGCATTTTCCGGCGTGCTCCAAATGTGGTGATGCCCAGCTCCTTCAGGTCCTGATCGGTCAGAGTGAGGAACGTCTGCAGGTCGATCTGTGAGGCAGACAAAATGGCAGCTATTGACCCTGTAGGAGCTGACATATCTCAAATGGTCTAACGCACAATTCACAGTTTGGATTCTCATTCTCTTAGGACAGAGGTTTAAAATTCAGCATCTCAAATGAGTCCAAGTTTTTGGTAGATTCTAATGAGAAACACAGATGCTCTAGGTAAGCATTCAATAATCTGATTACATGACTTCAATATCAGAACTGGAATACAACTGGGGTTCTTAAGCCTGACGACTTTCTTCTATGGTAAAGGATAACAGTTTAAACCTCTATTTGATAGTAGTGAGCACCACCTAGAAATTCTTCTTTTTTGGGTCAGTACCTCCTGTTGCTGGAAGACGTCGGTGTATTTCCCTAGGCCCAGCTTGCTGAAGAGCTCTGGCAGATCGGAGCCTTTCAGAGAGGTGCTGAGGTTACAGCCGTTACTCCCGGTCACTGAGGAGATGCAGTCCATGTAGTTGCTGCTGCTCAAATAGTGTTCCACTGTAAGAGAGAGAAAGGAACAGAACTGCTCTATCCAAAAGTACTAATATGTCTAATTCCCTAGTATATTCTTCAACTATTCAACTAGCCCAAATTTTTGTTTTCTTATAACTGACAAATCCACACTGTCCCACAGAGCGTAAATGTGGTCTCTGAGGTCCTCAACTGTCCAGGTACATCAGCAGTTTTAAAGGAGGGCTGCAGGTCTTTGAGCATCATTTAATCTCTACTGCCTTTCTGACCAGCTTACCTGACTTGTTCTGCTTCCTCTTGGGACTGATAGGTGTTGGGAAATCACTGTGTGACGGGAGCCCGCTCCCGTTCCTCTCCCTCCAGTTGTCCGAGTCGCTGCCACTTCCTACTCCTTCTCTGCTGTTGGAGCGTGACAGCGATAGCGGAGATCCCTGCAATAACACATAGCTCTATCACTACTGTTCACTGTAGCCACAAGCTTCTCTAACTCACTGAGCTCGTAAAAATTATCTGAGAACATCTAAGAGATTTGCCTTGACTCTAAATTCCAGTATCATGTATCAACTCTGAACAAACTGTCCCATATCAGGAACTGATAAAGTCACTCTGCATTTCCTCATCACTGAACAATAAACACTCTAAAACTTAATATTCTCAGCACTTTCTGCAGCTCATCAACTACTGTCAATGGCATTCATGTGCTAGATCAGGTGTGTTGAGGAAGGGAAAACTAAAGTATGCAGGGGGGTGACTCCTGATCTATGGAAACTGACCTGCGATCAGAAAGTCTGCACTCCACCAACAGACCTAAGGCTTAATTCTAGATATGTAAACCCATTCCCAAAACACGAAGTGAAGATGCAGTGGCTGTTCTCACCTCGTAGGTAGTGGACATGGTAGGCTTGTAGGACACATGGTTGGCCCTGCGCAGCTCCTTAATGGTTTCCGCAGGCATGGACTTGGAGAAACCCAGGCCGCTCCATGTGTTTGTTGGCGTTCGCACCTCCGTCACTACTGGCTTCTTCAGCATGGCTGAAAATGCACCGAACCACAGGTCTTTCTGTGAATACCTTATTTAAAACCTAAATACTACTTTTATAGATGTGTCCTAAAGAAATCAATCAAAATAAGAACGTTGTCTAAGCAGTGGCAATGATGGGTACATTCTATTCCTAATAATAGTTTACTATTTGGCATCGTTAATGCATGACCAGCACATGGAATGGAGAAAGAGCTTATTAGGATCTTGTTTATTGTAACAGTATTGCAGGATGTTTATTGTAAAATGAACCAAGGCTGTAATGACATGCTGAACACTGCCAGATCTTCTGCCCTTGGAAAATCAGCAGTTCTATTCTATTGGCACGGTGGATTAAACATATCAGGCTGCCTCATTTTGTTATTTTGCAGATGAACATTAATTCATCCCTTCGTCTTCAGTAACCGCTTTATCCTGATCAGGGATGCGCTGGATCTGGAGCTTATCACCCTGAATTGTATGCCAGTCCATCTCAGGGCACCATGAACACACATTCACACACTCATTCACATCTAGAGACAATTTAGAGTCACCAGTCTAGCTACTGGCATGGTTTTGGATAGTGGGAGGAAACCAGAGACAGGAAATTGGGGATGAACAGAAGACTCTAAAATTTATAGGCAGGATATCAACACTTCAATAGAGATTAAGTTTGTCTACCACATACCTTTGGTTGCCAGCAACTTCTTCTGCTCATAATCAAAGGCCTGGGGAGAAAGAGAGAATCAGAGAGTGTTTAGGCTATGTGGGGAAGAAGACGTTCGTCCTATATATCGCCTGTCAGTTTGCTTTATAGAGAAGCAAAGGAACAAAGCTAAACACTGCCTTATTCTGTCATAAGTATTTACTGTACACTAATGGAGAGACTTATGTTTACTTGAAAAAGAAACAACACAAAGTCTAAGAGGACACTTAACATGTGAGTCAGTGGGAACAAAAATACAGCATCCCAACAACCATCAGCAAGTACAGTACTGCTTGAAGAATACCAACTTCCATTGAAATCTACGCAGCATGCATCACTGAAAAAGATTTAGCATATCAATTTTTGATGCAGACTTGGAATCTATTTCCTGAACACTGTGACTGATGCTGTAGTCACTATGGCTCTGGTAACAGAAGATGGAGGACATGAAAAGGCATGCTGGAGTACCTGCATGTTGGAGAAAGAGGACTGCGGTGGGAGACGGATGCGCTCCGAGTTCTGCTGGGCGGCTCGTTCGGCTGCTCTCTCACTGCCCGGAGCCCGTTTATCTGCCACGGGACTCTCAGAAGCACTGGAGTCCGAGTCGGAAAGCAAACAGTCTGAACTGGAGAGGCAGAGACAGAGAAAGGTAGAGTAGAGGGAATTAGAGAGAAATAAAGACCAAGAGAGGGAGCAGGCAAGAGAACAGAAAGTAGTGTTATTTGTAATATAAGGACAGTGAAGGCAACACCTTCCTAACTTACAACAGAAAAATATATTCCAATAACATTAGTTATTCTAGTCTCTAGTATACATGCTCTCAAAATCATCATCCTTCAGAAGAATCATCTCCTTCAGAAGCACACTGTCACTGGAGACTATTCATAAGATACAATGCAATTCTTCTCTGCCTCTGTTACGTGAGTCACACAGCTGGAGGAATAGATTTCATAGCGATTTATTTTCCTACTCAAGCATGTTGTTTAACGTCAGCCGCTGACCTTTAAAACTGCCCTGAGCACTAGCAGAACACCTGCTGGGACACACAGCTGATGCTGGTTAATAGCAAACAGTTTTCCAATAAACATTATGGTACAGTATGTTACAGTTAACAATCCAAATCCTTGACTATACACATCCTGACTGACAACCTGTGTATGTTTTCTATCAGATACCCATGAAAGTAAGAGAAGTTTGTGTGTTGATGAGAAACACTACTCAAATTCACAAATTAATTTTCTTTCACTGGTAATAAATAAGAAGCAATGATCCAGATAAATCCAAGTGTGCCATACATTCAGTAAAAAATGGATAATTTTGAGTGCAAACATTTTAAGAGGAAGTTAAAATATGTAATACTTTTATGTGACTCGAGAATGGTATTCTAGTGGCCCTACCATGCACAGGAAGGTCATAAAAAATATTGTTATATCCTATGTAATGAGCAAACACAGTGAACAGGAAGCCATTTAGGTTTCAGTCAAACTCAAAGAAGTGAGAAATGCAACATATAAGTTATATATAAGTTATATATTATATAATCAACATAAGAAAACATAAGTAAATAAAAACACTTCTGAAAAATTAGATTTTATGATAAAACAGAGATATTATTTTCTAAAGCTGCCAGGAAAAACACAAGAAAAAAAAAACATTGTCAGACGATCACTATGCTACTATTGATGACTATCAGAACTATTTTACTGTCACAACTGCATTTAACCAATCAATGGCCTGAACTATTTCTCACACTACCCATACCTGGACAGGAAGGGTAATCAAATTCAGCTGGGGTGTGTATTTACAGTATTTACATGCTCACAAGGCAACAGAAACAATAACCAATTGTGGGATCAGGATTGCTTTGTTAAGCTGTTATACCTGTCTTTCAGTGATTGTCTACACCATAATATTAGTAACAATACACACCATAATCTAATGGTTAGAATATTTCATGCTTTTGCAGACAGTGATATATATGTTGTGTGATTGTAGCAGTTGTGACTGTGTGTGGATGTGAGCACATACTGTAAATGAGAGTTCTTTGTGCCCTGAAGTAACTCCACAGCCTGCCTCTTGCCTGAGGCTGTTTTACAGGAGGCCAACATCTGCTTTAGTTCACTGCTGTTGCCCGAGTGTGAGGGGCTCCGCGGCATGCCCACCTCCACAAAAGTATCAGATCCTGAATCACAAACACCCGCACACACACATACACACATACACACACACCTCTGAGCCAAATGACAGACATCTTTGGTTAACAATTGTATAGCATGACTACTCTTGGCATAAAGGAATCTAGAGTCGACCGCCCTCATTACAGCTTCACTGCTCACCAGAGACAGGAAAATCTAGTTTAACTGACTCCTAGTCTGAGTGAGGGACAAAAACCATACCCTTATCCTGGCTTTTGGAAGTTCAGCCAATTCAAACACATCTTAATGGTTACAATGCAGGAATACGGAAATGCTTGGCCTTCAGGAAAGCATGGCTTAACCATTTGGAACCAAACACATATTAATACATAAATGAACTGGCCAAAGTCAATACAATCCAATTTCAATCTGAAGAAGGTCAGAGGGTTAGTGCCAATCAAGCAGTTCACCATATTTTTCCCTGAATAACATGAGAATTAGCAGAAAGAAACTGTAACTACTTCACAGCTAGCACTTACATTTTCTTCCTGGAGATTCTACTACAAACATAATACAAGTATACAAATGTAATCTTACAGTTTACATATACTATCATTCCTAAATATACATAAAGACAATTGCACTAGGTTCCAAGTAAACCATTTGCTTACTGAACCAAAAAGACGTTAACTTAAACCAGATCAAATGTATGAAAAACTGGAGCAATAATCACGTGAGTATGCTGAATTTGTTACATTCATACAACAGAATATTTACTCCAGGGTGGGAGTACCTTGGTCCTGACTGGACTTGCTGGACAGTGGTTCAGATGGACAGTGTGTACTGGCGTCCTGGACAGGATCTCCATGTGCTGCATTCAGAACTTTATCAGCCAGTGAGGAAGTGGACATTCTGTTGTACATAGAGCTGGAGTGCTACAGCACAAAACAGACACAGATTCATTCCAGAGTGCACACCTTTTTCATTCATATGACATAGGATATTTTACCATATTCATCTTTTCTAGCCTAACTGGTGGCTGGCATATTGTGAAATAGTCTAGGCTATGTCACCTTGCCATTGAGGGAGGACACGGCCTTGCTGCAGTCTGTGACTCCATTGACCTGTGGATCTATTGGGGCAAGGCCGGGTGGAGGAGACGGTGTATTCTGTGTGTAACTCTGGAGCAGGATGTTGGTCAGTGTGGCCTGAGTGGCTGGATGGATCATCAGTGGTGATGAAAAACCTGGAGATTTTGGTACAAAAACTCAGTATATACACTACATGGTCAAAGGTTTGTGCACACCTGATTATCACACCCACATGTACTTGTTAAACATCCCCTTTCAGATTTAGTCCCCCTTTCCTGTTATAATAACCTCCACTCTTCTGGGAAGGTTTACACTAGATTTTGGAACGTGGCTGTGGGGATTTGTGCTCATTCAGCCTCAAGAGCATTAGTAATGTCAAGTATTGATGTCAGGCGACGAGGCCGGAGGTTCAGTCAGAGTTCCAGTTCATCCCAAAGGTGTTCAGTGGGGTTGAGGTCAGGGCTCTGTGCAGGACACTCGAGTTCTTCCACACAACCTTGGAAAACCATAGACCTCACTTTGTGCAAAGGGGCACTGTCATGCTGGAACAGGTTTGGTCCCCCTAGTTCCAGTGAAGGGAAATTGTAAAGCTACAGCACACAAAGACATCCTATACACAATTGTGTGCTTCCAACTTTGCAGTTTGGGAAAGACCCACATATGGGTGTGATGATCAGGCGTCCACAAACCTTTGGCTGTATTGTGTATTTATTCACGTCTTACAATATACAATTACAAAATAAAAATAATAGACACATTTTTCTCCTTACTACAAATGTAATCAAAGTTTACACAGAGGCTATGAGGTTAAGGTATTTAACAAGGAGTCTATATGACATTTACACAGAGATCTTCTATGTCAATTTTGAAAGTGTAAATTAAAAAAACCTGAATTTAGAAAAAAAATGCCTGAATATATTTGCAAAAATGCCAAAATAAATAATAGAACACTTAGTTGAGGTGGAAAATGTAGACTATTGATAAATATGAGATGCAAAAAAGAGTTATGGAACAAATGATGGTATAGGGGACACTCGTGCACTGTTTGTACAGACAACGAAACAAAATTAAAACTATTTAATTAACATCAAATGTCTCCATGATTACTGAAAATGAATGAATGGATCAAATGTCAAAACTACCCATTGCACTGCTGTTTTTTGTGCTTTTCTTCTCATACACAGTCATCTTCAAGATTTTTCACATGACCATAGTTTATAGAAACATTCACATTGGCTTTCTGGAAATTAGTCTAAAACTGCAAAATGTTTGAATGACTTCACCCAAAAACATCTGTGAAATTACTAAATGATTTACTAAAAAGCAGATTGAGTACAGATGAACAAATACAAACTTAGAGTGGAAATAAATTATTAAACTTTGGGGGGCAGAGCCTGTGGGGTAATACCAAAATCATACCAAATCAACAGCAAGGAAAACAAGTCCAGTTGTCCAAGATGGCTTCCCCCATATGACATGATATATTATTGTGTCCTATAAAGTAAATGTTAATGTGTGTGTATATAAACACAGAAGATTTTGGGTAAAACAGATGTCCATGACTTAGCTACACTAGCCTCATAGCTCCAGTGCAAAACAAAAGAAATAAATGTTGGATGCTAAACATGTCTTGGCTGACTGTCTACATTTAGGGATAATGGTAAATTATGTACATTTTGTTTCTTGTCAAGGTATTCCTTTAAATACTGTAGCCTTTTTATTTGAATGAGCACAGAGCTAAAATGTAGGGGATATTTGCACATAGAAAGGCACACTATTTGCACCCAATTTCGTCACTGCTAATTCCCACCTGACTAATTAAATAAAATAACGGCCTAATGCTAGCTGGTCCTGCTATCGACCTTGCCTACAGTTTATGCAATATAACAGTTAACTTAATGTTAGCTAGTTTCCTAGCTACTTTGGCTAGTGGTTTATATAACATAATAGTCTAATGTAAAGTAGCTTGCTAATGTGTGGTTTTATCTACATGATATAATACGCAGAAGCTTGTTTGCTAGCTTGTTTGTGAACTTAGCTTACTTAAATCAAACTGGTACTGCTGGAGAGGTAGCATTATCTAAGCTAAACACTTAGCTGGTAACACTGGTGCAGGTGGCTAGCTTAGCTAATGTTGCAGTATGTGTCCACTCTGTTAGACATGCACATTTGTGTGTTTTTTCGTGTTTAAGTGTGTAAAAAGCTGTACTGTGTGTCCAGGTTAAAACAGAAACACTGCACTTGACATATAGTCCAAGCTTCTAAGTTCACTACTAAGCAAGTAAAATCAGTTGGTAAAAAGGTGTGTGCATGTGTGTATTTTTCTCACACCTGGTGTGCTGGTTGGACTGGCCAGTGAGTTGGACCAAAGTGTAGGACTAGGTGTTCCAGAGGAGGGGACATGCAGTGGACTGATGGAGCTGTTAAGCGCATTAAGGAGAGAGTTGGGGGTGGACGGAGCACTTAGAGAAGCTGCTGTAGGACCAAGCAGACCTGAGACATAGATGGAAATCAGAACCATGAGCCATACAATTCCTCCTCTACTAACAACACAAGAAAATAAAGAACGATATATGATTTATTTATTCGTAACATCGTTAGCAGGAGCATTTACACAAGAAATGTGCTATTCACGAAATCCAGTTAGTTCGGCAGATTGTTTGTATCCTACAAGACTTTCTCAGTTTGTGAAAATTACATATCGGTAGAGTCAGTAATGTGAATCCACAAATCCATAAAGTAAATCAAAAAAGACTAGCTTTTTAATTAGGACAAAAGAAAAGCCATCCTATAAAAGGAGGAAGAGTAAGTCTGTGCCTGTGGTAGCTGACGTGCTGCAATGGATGAGCTCAATTAACGGGAAATTTATCTCACATTGCGCTATATGCTCTTTCACCGTTTAGTCATCATTTTTAGTCATCAGCTTTGTGAGCTTTGCCTTTTATGGAGTTTTGTCTATCTGGAAGAAATTTTTAGTTTGCCTACACAAAAATTCACACACAACTTTACTAAACGATTGATAAATGAGGCCCAAAGTCCACCATTCACAATCAAACATCTCAGTAACAATTTTCCCTGCTGATTCATCAACATTTTCAATAAAACAAAAAAGATCTTCTGCTATTTATTTAATTAATTAGTAATTAATTAACATATTATAGCCTACTCCTTAAGGAAGAATGCCATGTCTCTCTTACCCAGGCTGGTGAGACCCAAGCCGGCAGAGGTGAGGATGTCGATGCCCACAGGGCAGCTGAGAGTCGGGGTCAGAGCGGACGGAGGGCTGCTGCTGCTGCTACTACTGCTGGAGGAGGTGGAGACGGATACACACACTCCACTGCTGTCCAGGCCCAGCAGATAGCGCCGGGCTTCATACATGTTCAGAGCGTTCCTCTCCACACTCTTCACTATCACTGACTACAGAAAAATAATTAAATAAGCAATATGGAGTCACTGACATCCTAAAATCCATTTTTAGTTTGTTTAAATATTTTTCACAGCTCTGAATATTCCAGTGTTGGAGTTTAATCGTAAATTCCATCAAATGATAAAGAACAGAGCACACAGAACAGCTGGACTGTTTATTTCACCTGACATGAAAAAGTTAAATAGAGAGGCATTCTGTAGTCATATAATGTTATTAATGTTATTAATGGCACTGAAATCAGTGTCATTCTGGGTCATTGCTTGGAGAATGGTGGGGAATTAGGCTTAGCACAGCTTTTTTGGGGTTTTGCTCTTAATCTTTGAGGCTAATGTCACTAAAAAATCTGCCTCATAGAAGTCTGCCTCCCCAAAATGAGACATATTGTATTCCTCAAACCACATCTAAGTCATTAGTAATATCATTTAGACTTACAGATGTGATTTAGGACACAGTATGACTTTCTGTAATCTAAACAAAATTTCACCATGTAGCTGAACACTGTAACATTACATAAGATTTACATAGTTTTTTTTTTTTAAATGGACATACTGTACATATCAGACTCACAAAGTGCAAAACTAAAGAGGCAAGAAGCACGTCTTGGCTGACTGACTGCCCTTGATGTGGAAAATTGTGCAAATTAACCAAAACAGTTTCTAAAAACTGTAATGGAAAACATACCTTGCCCCCTTCTAGCTAATCAAATATATTAAGATGATTATAGAAGTGGAGTTTACGTGAGTGTGCTTGATCATCAGGAACAACTGATATACTGTGTGTACGACGAACTTGTTGCCCATTCTAGCGTTTTTTAAAAGTACTGCTTTTAAAGTACAGGACCGTTCAAGAAATGGAATAACAAATGGGCCAATCAGCATATCATTTGGAGGAAGGCAGATTTATGCACTGAAATGGCGATTTGCACAGTCTGCTGATTTAGAATGGAGCCGTTTTATGGAAAAACATGAGATCCTGTTTCGTCGTCTGACCGTGAGTGAGGATATGAAAATGAATGCTGAGAAGAGCTTTCCAGTTCCCAGATTCCCAAGTAAAAACCACACACTACTTCTACGTGTGCCTGCCATACCATGCATGGATACACTAGTCTGACTGCAGCCTGAGATGAGATCAGACCTTCAGGCTCCTTTACAGGTCTATAGTTATAATCCTGATGGCATGTGTGTGTGTGTGTGTGTGTGTGTGTGTGCGTATGTGTATACCTTGCTAGGCTGTTTGGGTTTGGGTTTGACACTGATGAACACATCCAGCTGTTCCATGAGAGATGTGACACACTGTGGATCTACTGCAACATCCTCTTTGATATCAAACATCAGCACCAGCGGCAGGCAGCCCTGTGTAACACCCAGGTCCACGCACACACACACACACACACACACACAAACACAGACACACACACACATTTGTCTTACTATCCTTCTGAGGACCTTCCATAGACATAATTATTAATGCTGCTAATTAATGCTATGCCTACACCTAAATCTTACACTAATCTTAAAGTAATCCTAAACTATCTTAAGGTTTTGTTAAAAAAACAACAACAACAACCAGCCAAATGTCCCCACACAACCAAAACTGTCAGATATTCCTATCCTTGTGAGGACATTTTGTCTCCACCAAGATATAAAACACACACACACACACACACATACACACACACACCAGACAGTGAGAACGGAAGAATGGAAAACAACTTTCAACACAGTTTTAAATCATTGGAACTTTAAGTGCCTCAAGAACTACTTGGCTCACATCCTAAAGTAGCAAAGCTACAGTTATTGTACTGTGATCCACCCTCTCGTTCTCATGTTGAAAAGAACAACATCAGCAGGTACAGCATTGAGGAAACTCTGCACATTAACTCAACAAACCCAGCAGGCGCTCTGGAACCACTGAGAATGCTCTAGAACCTCCAGCTTCCTGCGTTTATACACTCATCAAACCTTCAAAAGATCTAAATAGAGATGTAGCACTGAATTATTTCGGGATGCGGTTGAAAAGTTTTCGATCTTGTATGTATGTACATACGATTGTCTTCTGCTGCTGTTGATGGTCTCATGTGACTACATTGATGATTTGCACATAATGAGGCCCAAGTTTGAGCTTCAGTGGATAAACTCACCGGATACTGTAGACTTACTTAAGAACTGCTGCTGTAATCATAAAGACCCTGAGGCTTATAACAATTATCCTTTCAACACACTTAGTACTGTTTGACTTGACTCGTCCACAACTTTATACTGTAACGATTTATAGTCACACTATCTGGTGTCACCCTGAAGAAGATGAGTCTGTTCCATTTTGAGTTTGTTTCCTCTCAAGGTTTCTTCATGTAGTCTCAGGGAGTTTTCCCTCGCCATTGTCGTCTTTGGCTTACTCACTAGGTATCTAAAGCTACATATGGATCTGTGTAAAGCTGCTTTGTTAAAATGTCTCCTGTTAAAAGTTATATACAAATAAATTAGAATTGAATTGAACTGAAATTCCAGCAGATGACTAATCGTCACACCATTGTGATAAACAATTATCTTCTGGTAAACTTTTATAACTTTTATAATATGAACATAACATGAATGTAATAGTGCACACATACTGTATGATGGTGCAATGCTTTGATTATATATCAATAAAACAAATGAAAACAAACATCTTGTTTACTGACTGTACAAGAAACAGGATTGTGGAATCTAATGATTAAACGTGATCAGCTCAAATAATAGCTGATAATACAAGTGAGGGTGTCTCGTACTGAGAGCTGCATATCTAAGAAGAGATGAAGCATCTCAGTGCTGTAATTACTTTGTTTCCCCATAAAGCGCAAGGGGAACATTCTCTACTTGTGTGTTCCCAAACGATGATCCTAAGTTTATGCTATTTCTTTTCTTTTGCTCTGTGTGCTGCCACCCCCACTCTCATTCTCACTGACCACCCCGTAATGAGTCTTCTTCACTTCTTCTTCTATATCTCACTGAGCCGGCCCGAGGGCCCAGAAATCTGAAGAAGACCACAACAGCAAGTGACAGCTAAAGTCACTGTTTTCTATTTTGTCTTGAGGGAGGAATGCAGGAATTCAGACACACACACACAAACACATACACAGAAAAAGAGAAGAAAAACAGAGAGACAGAAAAAGAATGGAAAGACATAAATAAGAAACAAGTCAGCAGGAGAGGAGAGAACAGAACAGAAAAAGAAAGACTCTTTTACCATGAGGTACTGGCGTGCCAGGCAAACAGAGTCGATGGTGCCCTGGATATAGACGGTCGATTTTTTTTGCGGGCAGTTTGGATCAGGAAAGTGCACTTGAGCGCCAGTTCTCTGCATGATGTGTTTGATGTTGCTGCCATTGCGGCCCATCATGGCAAGGTGGTGCTGGGGCGCGATGTCGAGCTGTGTGCTCACGGTAATGGCGCTTGCCAGGCTCCCAGCTAAGTGCTCCAGCAACATGGCCGTGCCCCTCTGCAGCACAACCACAAAGAAAGCCCGAAATGATCAGTCAGGTCCTCCAGGTGGCTTTCCTCAGACCTATCAACAGCAACTAAACAGCATATAACTGTACATCTAACTATCGTTACTGAAAAAAGGGCTGAGTGATGTAATGCAACCATTATTACCTCAAAGTGGATTATTTTCATATAACAGCATGGCCCGGAGTGTGTTATTCCGCTTATACTTCATACTTCAACTTCGATTTGCCAGTGATTACAATTACTCATTTATTAATGAATAACATATTGCGCTTTTTAACCATTTATGGATACATTTAATATGATGGAGCGTCCACGAAACAAGTTTGTTTCTTTTAACGCCTTCTTTATAGCAGCTATAAACAGTCGCTCTCACAACAGCCTCTCTTTTTCTCTCTGTTTAAGTCAATAGGACAAAAAAATAAGCAGTTTGTCACGCTACAGAGAAACCGGAAAGCAGAAACTCCTCTGTACTGAAAACACCCGTGTGGTGAAAAACATACTGACTGTTACAAAGCACTGATACCGAGACTCCTTTCATAAATGTTACAGAAATGTTTTTCCTAACAGAAAAAAACTTCATCATATCAACAAAATTACACATTATATGATTTTTTAAAATCGCCAATTTATTATTAGGCTTAGATTATGTGCAGCGTCCTTCATACAAGTCCCTATAAGCTGTTACTATAGAAACAATAACATATTAGAACGAGCGCGTTAATATAAACTTGTTGTTTATGGTAAAGCAAGAACTACTGTCAGAGCCGTGCTGTTATAGAAACTGAATCCACATCTTCTAGTTCGAGAATCCAACCTGCACCAAAAGAAATTCTTTATATGTCTTGTAATAATATGAGATGTACTTCTAGCCTTCTGGAATCATCTAGATTTTTTATTGGTCAGTTTTTGGATAGGAAGAAAATGAGAACATAGTGCTTTTTCTGTGGCCCCTTTGGCTCCCATTTACTGCCTGTGGAGACACTTGGTTTTGGCATGGGTTTTAACACCCCAGCTCTCAGCACATACCACACATTGCAAGTGGCCTTCTGGGGGCAGACCTGGAGACTCTTTTCTCCAGATCTGGCCACAGCAGGCCACTTGGAAGTGAAGGAAGGATCATGGGTAACAGATCAGGCTCCAAGCCCAATACTAGCCTTTGGAACTTTTCTTCACAAAGCACGCAGACTGTGGCCACATTCACCTGCATGTTTAAAACAGTGGGCTCGGTGCCATAAGCTCCAAAATGAGTGTATAAAGCCTGGACCTTTACATCTTAATGCATCTGAATTTTTAGTTTAATACCAGAGTTGGTTGAAAGAACTAATCAGGTTTATTCACAGTCTCTAAAGGTGTGTGTTGGGCATACCTTCACAGCTGCAATGTTGTTCTGGGAGCCCCTCACAACCCCAGTAGCACCGTAGAGCCTAGAACGTTGCTTGAAGGCGACAGAGATGTTGTATGTCTGAGAGATGTGCTGGATGGCTGGAGAGCTGGGGTCAGGGTTCAGCTGTACTATGACCGGCAGCTCGAACATTAACACCAGAGGCAGCAGCTCCTTCACAAACAAAAAAAAAAGATTTGGCTTTGTCTATATTCACTGAAATCTTCTATCTGGGATTTCTGATACCTGCTGATCAGTATAAATGGAAACCAACCAGTTGGCACCATCATTGGGGATGTGTGACCTTGGCCAAATCCACACCCAAAACCTCCGTGCCTGGCCTGTGGCCACATAAACTTTTTAAATGCACAGAAGAAGTAAAGTTCTTTGCTAAAATTCCTGTGGTCATAGATGCATGTTACGAAGGACTTCAGAGAGACAAGTTCCTACACAAATGAATCATGAGCAAAAACATTGCTCCATATTACCATCATCTATGATTTTGATCCTTCACATGACCTAGAAAGATGAAATGGTAAACAAGAGCAACCAGTCAGACAAAATGCACCCTTGATTAGTCCCATATGCGACAGGGTCTGCGCGTGCACTCACATTCTGTACCAGGGGCCAAAATGAAAGGCCTTGTGAACCCCTTCAGATGTGGTAAATGAAGGAACTTCCCCTAAAATATAAAGGCCTCCATCCATCAGGCTGAGCAGAAACATCAGCAGCAGTCAAGGACAAAGTGCTTACACTTGAACATTCCTATGGTGCATGTAAGCTAACAATTTTCTCATTCTCATGGGGCTTAAAACCAATACCCAGGTTCTGATTTTGTTCATAAAGGCATCATATTTGGAGTTTACTCAGAAAGGATCATTTTAAATGGAGAATCACTAACTGTAATGCATTTGGTTTTCTGCATATTTGTAAAAAGAGCCTTTCTAAATCACCCTGGCTCATAATAAAAGAATGAACTCTGCTCCAAGAAGAATGCAAGGCTAATTTTTAAATCACCTAATCTCACTGAAGCATTAAAACAACAGTTTAAATCGCTGAAAGCCAGTAAGACACATGGTTTCTGGTCAATCTTACGGGTAATACCTAGAAAGACAAGTACAGTAAGAGGAAAATTCTTCTCACGATAGTAACAGTGCCTTCCTGAACGTTTATGAATATTAATATCGGCCTGCACAACTCTGGACTCACACTGGCAGGAAAAGAGAAAGGAAAACTTAAACTTTCAGTCTCCTACTTAAGTGGGTCAAGTCAAACGCACTCCATCTCTCTTCATGCTGTCCACTAGCTGTCAAGACAAATGAGAAAAACTAAGGCAGGCACTCCTTCAAAGACCGAGAGGAAAAGGGAAAAGTGGAGATGATTGGAGTGGTCAGGAGTGGAATTTCCAGCAGCATAAGTCACGCGAGAAAGAGTGAGATGCAGAGTGAGAGAGGAAGAGAGAGAGCTAGCGGCTTGTTGGTCTTTCATTCCCAAGTATATGTTTCACCCACATCACTTTGCTTATACTTTATGACTCAAAACCCACACTTGGACTTCCTGGCTAGGTGCTCATTTCTTACAAATTGCTTTATAAATGGTAAAACGTTTGCTATCATTTCTGGTGTAAAAACCTACAATTAATTGGGGCTCAGTTTCTGAAGAAAAGCCCAAAGAAAGTGGATCTGGTCTTGTTCATGCTTGGTCTTTTTTTTTTTTTAATTTGTTAGGAAGAACCTCGATAGGCTTGTAACCCGAGGAAAGAGCCCGTGTGCCGTTGAATCACACCAGAGCAGCAAAAACACTCAGCCAAATGGCTCAGGACGCCAGCAGCTTACAATTTTTAACAGCACAGCTCCGGGTCACTGCCATGTGTTTCACATCAAATATAGGCAAATCCAGGGTGTCGAATCTCCTGCCCTGTTTTCTCCATATTTTACTTACATCCACCAAAAAATGATCCATTTCTACATAAGTCCTGTAGTAAACTTCTCAACACTGGTTACAGAGTTTTCATGCATTGCATATTTTATGCTTTTTTCTGTTCTACAACATCTGATCCATCTAATCAGGTAAGTAACAGTCTCTTCCTTGGGTAGATCCTGAGTATGTTAGAACTGTGAAAACACTAAAATGTACAGAACAGGACAAGAACTAGAAACTGCTGTGCTACAAGACACCTATTTGGCTTTGTAAAGGTAACACCAGCAGGGGGCAGCACTTCAAGACTTCATACCGAGGCTTTTTCTTTACTCAGAGGAATGCAGGTGAAAAACTCATTTTATCTGTTAAAAAACATTATACATGTCAACACCATCCGCCCCCAACAACCCATGACCTCCACTCACAAACATTCATCTTCTGACCAGGACAGCATGTTGGACACCAGTAACAAAGTGTTAAGTAAGAGCTAAAGGAACTGACCATGTGTTCTCATGAAGAGCTCATAATAAGCAGCTGTAAAGTATTTATGAGCCACTGTCCGGTGTTTTTACTTACCCTGATCCTGGCCCGAGCTGCCTCCACTCCTCCTGGCTGGCCTGCAATAGACACCTACAGAGATGGAGACAGAAAATTCACATTACCAAACACGTGCTCAGTGCATGTGAGTGTCCGTAAAGTCCCTAAACAAATGTAACGCCATGTTTGTTGATCATTTTGGCCTTCAGCTCTGAGTCAACTAAAGTGATTATCTAATAAACAGAGATGGGCGTAACTAGGGACAAATAATAAAGAGAATCAGACTTTTTACGAAACTGGAGACGCAGCTCAGGATGTTTAACATTCCTAGAGTCTCCTTTAAAATGAAACATGTGTTGTCATAATGAAATACTGCATCTCTCGAAGGCACATAAACAAGAACCTCGCCACCAGTTGTTATTACTGGTGCACAACCAATAGCCTGGATCTTTCTGCAGGCGTAATCAGTAGTGTTAGGGGGCCAACACATTTCTTTATTGCACACTTTCTGGCTGTTATTTACATGCATACATGTATTCAGACACTCACATTAGTGGCAATTTAGTTTAGAGAACCTGGAAGAAACCCACGTGAACATGGACAGCATTCGAAATTCTGCAGAGACAATAACCCTATAGAGGACCCTGGAGCTGAGATTTGGTGACGGTACCTGCTGCGCCACCATGGCATCCTACTGAAGACACTGCAAAGCTCAATTACCAGAAGCTCTGTTACATTTCAGCTTGCACTGAGTTGGAAACTTATCTTATGCCCAATCAATGGAGCTCTAACCCAGCGCTATTCAACAGGTTTCAGAGTGGGGGCCAAGGTTACAAAAACAATACCAGATGAGAAGCCAAAGATATTTGATCAAGAAACTAAAAATGTATAACTGGTCTTTTCAGTAGGCCTATTTTAATTATCTTTGTAAGTGCAAAAAGTCATGAAACCAACTTAACTGTATATAGCTGTATCAGGAAGCATTAATACACTGTATCAACAGCCATATGAATACAAAGTCACATAAAGCCATTTCCATATTCAAATAGCATTTCATTTCTTACATATTAGACCTGCATTTTTTTTTTTACCAAATGAGAAACTTTTTTTCCATTTAACAATAGCACTGAAGGCTTATAAGTTGTTAGTTATGTTACATCATTGATGGTGATTTAATACGCTATGAGAGGGCATGTGTTACATTGATTTTATCAAGGATAAGGCCATTCTTAGGCACAAAGCAAAGTGGTTATTGAACCAGTGTTCAAGAAGTAATTTAATTTATTATTAATATTTGTTATCAGCAATTTTTCTGCCACACAATGTGGTCTGTAAGTAAGATTTGGTTGCTAAGCAACATAATGGACAAAGATTAAGGCAGAACAATGACTTCAATGTAACGATTTTAGTGGTTTAAAAGCAGACACAGGCTTTACTGGTTTAAAAGCAGACACAGGCTTCAAATATGACTCAGCCATTAACATTTTAGAACAAAAACAAATCGTTTTGCTATGACTGGAGAAAGATTAACTATGCTAATTTTCTGTATCTGTGTCAAACGTTTTTTTGCTAGCTTGGCTTGGGCATGTGTGCAAAAGTGTCGTGCATGCCACACTACCTGCTGCTCCACTCGCACCACTTTATCTGCCCACCTCTTACTGAAAATGAATGACTGCCTCCTGTTATGTAAAAAGCCCTTAATGAATACAAAACATGTTTTTAATTTCATTTAATCATCTGGTAATAATCAATCAAAGGGCCAGTAAAACTTTACTCAAGGGCCACTAATTGAATTGAATAGCGCTGCTCTAGGCCCATCTAGGAACATTACTGAATCAAGGAGATGCTTACATTTACTTCCAATTTCTCAAGGATAAAGGAACGTAATAAGATTTCCCAGATCAAGCTGATAAAATTCCTGCTACATTCACACACACAAGCCCAAAACATGGCCATAGAATTATATAGTACATGTCACGTATTGGGGAAACGGATACAAGTGCAGGTGATTTTATTTACAATGGGTGAACAAAACAAAAGATCCCAATCCGAATCACAAAATGATTAAAAAAAAAAAAAAAAAAAAAAAACACGAAGGGAGCTGAGGCATGATACACACAGCAGAGACTTAGTAATGAGATGCAGAAACATTAGCACTTAAATAACAAAGCTAATCAAGGTGAAACTGAAAACAGGTGTGCATAATAGGAGTAAAGAGGAAATAGCGATGGTTGCTGGGAAGTGGAGTCCAAGGTGGCCGTTTTGTGATGCTACAATGCATCCTGGAAAATTGACATCATCGCCATAACCGGCACTGACATTAGATAAATCTTAAAAGTTATAAATCTGTCTGAGTGAATGTTACAGACATGTTATTTACCACTAAATACTAATTACAAAAATTGCTTAAAAAAGCAACAATATATGTATTGTTGTTAGATATCTCATACATGTTTCTAACATTAACTCGGACATAATAATTTTAAGGTGATGAAAACCTGTGTATATGTGCATTTGTTTACATGAGTGTGATAAGATCTGACCTGGTTGCTCTTCTCTGCCTGGTTGTTGCGGTTGGAGTCAGGGAAATGGATGTGGCAGCCTGTATCCTCCATCACCTTCTTGATGTTGTTGCCTCCTTTGCCAATGACGTGTGAGTGCTCAGTGTGTGAAACGTCCATTTTCAGAGTCACGCGATTGCTCTGCATCAATAAGCAAATAAACGTGTCACCATTGCATTGCTAGCACGGACCTTACTTTCACTAAAGCAGATGTTATGGAACCCCTGATGACTAAGAGCAGCACCAAAACTGTCACTAAAGCACTGATATAGATCTATGAGCTCCAGGAGTGAGTCATAGTTTCCCCTTACGATTCAGGCTTGCCTCTTCTGTTCTGTCTGCACACTGTATCCACACTAACAAAAGCTAACAAAACAATTTAGCGCTGTTTCGACTAGCCCGAGAAAAGATTTCATTAAGAGGAAACAGTATTGCAATCAAATTGTCCAAATCAGTTAAACAAATGTTTTAGAAAACACATGACATTCTGCAGTATAGGTTTAAAAATACCTTTATTCCAGGTGCTACAAAGAATTACTTCCTACATCTCCCAGATTTGCATCATCAGGGACCAAGGATTCAGTAGTGTACCACTGCCACTTCAGTAAGAAGCTATGCTTTCTTTGAAATTAACAAACATCTTTACTCTGAATATTTTGATTTGTGCAGTTTAAGGGTGCGCATGCAGCAAAGCCATTCTAAATCAAATATTAAAGCTGTTTAGCTGACATTTAAAAGCCCAAATTTCATAGTGTTAGATTAAGAAATGCCTTTTCTTCCATTTTTCATGAACATAGACATTATATAAAAGGTTTTTTTGGCAAGGATTATTTAAAGGCGATGGAATAATGTGCAGACCATGACTCCTGCCCCTTGATTCCTGAGAGTCATGTTTCCTTCTTTAAATGTAGTGTATAGTATAAAGAACAGTGATGGCTAAAATCTAATGCATAATTAATAGCGCAACAATGAAACTACTCAGGCTGAGCAGTGCATTATATCAGAAGGTTTCACTGATGGCATGATAAGAATTATGTTGGTCAAACTATTACACACACACACACACACACATACTTAGAGACACACAGACAGCTGCATTTGCAATTTCATTTTTTTTAAGCGCTTAAGTCTTAGGACCCGGCTGGGTTCATGCCATATCTTCACCAAATACTAAACATGCTAAACAGAAAAGTTGTAACCCTTTTGTTCAAACAAACAAAAAAAAACCCACACTAAACTTACGATTCTGTCATCTGTCCTTTTGTGCAATTTGTACTTTGATACACACAATCTGCTCTGAGTCAATATGCTTTTAATTTCTCTTCCAGAGGCATTTTTGGGGGAAAAATGACGACTGAGTAAATAATCCACCTCGTTCATGTTCATAATACCTGCGACTGTACTTCATGACTGCTGATAATGTGTTACAGATGATTCAGATGGCTTTTCACTCTGTGTAATCACCTGTCAGAACTGTCACAGATAGGCTGCTTGAATATACAGTCTGAGCTAGAAGGAAATCAGCCACAGCATCACTTCTACCATTCTGTCTATTTGTCTTACAACTACTGGTGGTGCTGTTGCGCTTGGCTCCACAAAAGTCCAAAATAATCCACATTAAGACATTTGTTACCAGCAACTAATCTGATGTGGATGCAAAAATGAAACTTTATAACTGTTGCCTTGCCAGCCAAATTATATGACGAATAGCATACTATATTATGCAGCCTGTTAAATGTATTGTTTGAATGTAATAATACGATAGGCCCTAATACCCAGTTAACCTAGACAGGCTAGTAATAATAAACTGTACTTCACAGTATACTTCTCTTCTAGTATACATAAGTATACCTGCACTAGTGTAGTAATTTAGATATATTGTACTCTACATGATCCAGGCAAAATGATGTTGCTGGTCTGGTTTTATTCCCATCTTTCTGCTGGATTTTTTCCAAGCTCTGGCATGACACAACTATTTTTTGTTATTATTTCTGCTATTACATAAAAGATAAATGAGCCTGTTTCCCTTTAGGAGACTGATAAATTGTGTAAACAGCTGTCATTGGTACATCTTGTACATGTTGTAATTGTTATCCATGAGGAGTTTGTTTTTTTTCTGATGAGCTGGGGGTCAGATTCCAGTCAGATAAGAAGGCTATCTAGTCGAGACTGTAGCACCTGAAGCTGTTCCTAGATTGTAACCAATATATGTGAGAGGGGACATAGATATAACAAGATAGAACACAGTTTAGCTGTCTTGCTCTTCCTCAGCACAAAGTTTGCCCTCCTGTAGCGATGGAATGCTCTGCAGATGCTATTATCACAGAGGAGCTCAGGCCTCCTCCTGTGAGTTATTATCTAACCAATGAATGACGTCTATCTCCGTTCCGTTGGCCAGTGGAATCTGAGTGTGACTGCTGAGTACAGGGTCATTGGCTAAGAGAGACCTCTGAACTATGTGTAGACCAGCAGGGGTCTCAGAACAACAAAGTCGCAGCCCATGTGCTAAAGTTTCTGCAGCGGAGAGGACATCTAATCTAATCTACAACTGGACATCAGATTATTATGATGAAATCTACACTGGGATAGTATACACAGTATGTGTAATGATTCTGAGTAGTGCATATCTGACTTTCAGGATTCCTTACACCTGTAACAGCTAAAATAATAATAGATAGGTAAACAAATAAAGAAATAGGCTTAACAAACTAGTATTCTATTCAAAAATGTAGTATTCTGCGTAGTTTTTGTATGTCAGAGACAGTATTCTTCTTATATCACAGTGATTTGCCAACAATTACAATTTTAAATATTATTAATGAACGACACGTCCCACTTTTTAACTGTTCACATGTAATGTTATGGAAAGCCTGCAAGACTTGAGTCTTCAGGACAGAGGATTTTGTACTTTCCAGTTTCTGCGTTTTTTTTTTTTTTTTGGCTCATTAACTTCAAGAGAGAGAGAAAAAAGTGAGGCTGGCGAGGAAATGACTGTTTATAGCTACTATAATGTAAGTGATAACAGGAACTAACTCCTGTGCTGGGAAACTTACAGACATTTACAAACTGCTGAGACTCCTTCCATAACTGTTAAATAAACGTCTCCAAACAGAAAACTTCAATGATTATACTGTACATTTTCTTTGTTATATGACAACACATTTTGAATCCATTTATTATTATTCTTAGATTATGTGGAGCATCTGCCATACAAGTCCCTGTGATTGAGGTGTTATAGGAACGATAACTTATTAGAACTAGCTCATTAATATAATCCCATCATTAATGTTACAATATAAATATTCAAATCCGTGCTGCTATAAAAATTATTCAACATCTTTTCATTTGAGAATTCAGTTGCGCTGTGGTAAAAGACCATCATTCGTATGTGATGTCATAGCTCATGCCAGATGTAAAACGCCTTCCCCATCCCTGCTTATATATTTGCTTTTCTAATAAATTAATATTTCCTTGTTGCTTAGCAACAATGTATTAAAGAGTAATAATGTTTACTTTAAGAAAATTATATCTATATTTTCTCTTTTAGAGGTGACTGGACACTTTGCTTGAACGTTTTGGTCTGATTTCTCCAAAAGCAGCCTGATTAGGTTAGGGTCATGTGACTAATATGATTTTAATATTAAAATCATGATTAAATCTAACAATTTTCAACCAATAGTTTTATTGCACTTTATCATTTTAAATCAGTAAAAAAAAAAGCCCTTTTCATATCAGCCTTTATTTTCTCAAATGGTTACACTTTGAAATTAAAATATGAAAATATGACTCCCAATCAAATGGATACTTTAAGTGCTAAATATGAGCAAAATTGTTCCCATAAATAAAAAAATGTTGGTATGCTAAACAATATCACTATCAATTATGATTTACTGGGAAACCAAAAACCTTGATCCCAATTAAAATACAATGACTTGTGCAGCTTTACTTACGTAGCTCAAGAAGTGCTCACCTTAGTATCGAGGACAGACATGATCTTCTCCTTAGCTTCTTTCACGTCGTCCCTTTTCCCACTTACTTTGATATGTGGATCTGCAAAGCAGAGAATGAACAGGTGACATCAACAATCTGAACATTGCAAGTTAACTTCCTACCACTGGTCCTCACTATGTCACATTGTTTTGCATGTAGTTATTTAATAATATGAACATTACTACATTACTGTGAAAACAGCACAATAATTGCATCCTTCTGTGATTCTGCTTTTCATCCATCAGGTCTGAAAGTTGTTTGGTACAGAGTTACATGAACAATGTTGAGCTGTTTTAGCTAAAGCCAGGCTTTTATTTCTGTCATTATAACTAGCCGTTCCTAGCCCCTGATGCCAAACAGAATCTTGTTGTGTTGGCTAAGTTTCCATTACTCATTCATTATACAAAAGTTTCACACTTGCACTTAAATGTAGAGTACAGAACTTTCGTGCCATGTTATGAAGCTGGTTTTACTAACCATCTATCAGTGCTTGTTTTTTTTAATCAGTTAGTCTCATAAGCTAGGCTTCTAGCTTTCACTAGATCTAATACTAATCTCTAATCTGGTACTTTTTGTCAATAAACACAGCCAAGAACTGCATTTGAATGACATGACCAAACACTAGACATTTTTCCCCTAACCTGTGAGCAAACATGCGCGATTCTATTGTTTACTCATCATTAACTACTTCAAACAAAACCTTTTAATAACTTTTACAAATGTTTTCAGTCCAGTGACTATATCTTGCTTAAAGAAGCCTATTATGAGACAGTATTCAGACATTTCTTGCAAATGTCACAGCCATTTAGACAGCCTGTCAGTTTCCACCTTCAAAATTCTGTAGCCTGTGGCCAGAAAAGTGTACAAAAGATATCATACGCTGTATGGTCTGTGAATGGAGCATCTAAAGCTCAGACTATCTATCAGCAGACGTTTTCTTGTACTTTGAAAATAGAAATATTTCTGAAGTCACAATGGCAACCACCAAATTAAAATTAAGAGATGAGAATAAAGGCAAGGCTTCATTTTATGCTAAAATGACCTCCATCGTGCATACTGCGGCCACTGAATTTAAACATTCATTTCATAATGATGGCTTTCAGTGCCAAAGGCAATGAGAAAAAAAACCATGCTGAATTGCTATGCGACACAGAGGCGGATTCCTCCACCACAAAATCCTGCAGAACAACAGTTCGCTGCGATTAGGTGGACCCTGAAAAGAGAGCTTGCCTGAATGCGGCTCCGGCTGCTTGTCGTGCATTGGTCAAATGACAGACTATTAGTTAGCCACTACTGACCTTGGTTTAACTGCATGTAATGCAACCTTTTTCTGTGGTCGAACTCAAGTGCTCACTAGAGGTTTCTCTGTTTGCACTGTGGTACAGGAGGAACTCGGGAGAAAAGCGAAAATTAAAAAAAAGTGTATTAAATGGCCAGTTTCATATTGAGGGGCTAATTCACGGTGGTGTAAGTAGTAGGATTACACGAATGTAAGATCTCTCACTTTACATTTTTAGCCATAATTCTTCTCAGCGCTCTGTCCTTGACTGGCATGATCTTGAATTGAGTATAATAGAATACTGGAAAGTGGCTGGTGGTTTTTGCACAATTACAAAAACAAAGCTTGCCTAGATAGTATACCCAGGCACCAGCCAGGCGGTCCAGTTACTCATGCGCCAAGCAGCTCAAGAGTCATATCACTATTCATACAGATGTGAGACGTTTGGGAGGATTTCTGCATTTGTCGCATGAATGTCATCCAATAATAACAAAAAATATAAAGGCAGTTTTATTTAACAAACTACATGTTCAACATTTTACAAGCCCAAATATTCCTAAAACTACCGTGAAAAGTCTGTAATAAATAAACATATGGGAACTACTTTATTGGCACTAACATCAGCCGCATGCTTTCAGTAGCTGTTGATCAGTTGGAATGTGTTTAGTATGTATTTTTCCATTCCTCTGGTCAAAACTGTTTCAGTTTACTGCACGTTTTTTTATACACTCTTGTTAGGCCTGCTTTGGAGCACACCAGTGTTCACACCATTTCACTGGGATTGCAATCAGGACACTGATTCAGCCAAAAAAAAAAAAAATTATATTGTTCTGTTGTTGATTTACTTCTGTGTTTTGGGTCAGTGTTGTATAACCCAACCTATTTGGAATCTTAGATCACAGATAAATTGTCTGAATTCTGCTACAGAGTTTGGAATTCATTGGTCCCGCAGTGATCTAACCCTGAGCCAGTGATGCACTTCCACACTCTCTAAATCATTCTTCACTCTTAAGACAAGGTTTTGGTGTTTGTTTGCATTTTTTTAATGCAGGATTTTGCCAAATGATTCACTTTTTGTGCTCTGGGAAATCTAACTGGATGTTAGTAAACTTGAACTGGATGTATTTTTTTGTTTTGTTTTTAGTGTAGTTTGCACTGGTCACAATGGAAATATCCAATTATACACCATATGGCCAAAGTTGGACCTGATCATCACACCCATATTGCTAACCATCTATCAGTGCTTGTTTTGTTTTTTTTAATCAGTTAGTCTCACAAGCTAGGCTTCTAGCTTTCACTAGATCTAACACTAATCTCATGACATGACCAAACACTAGACATGTTTCTTCTAAGCTTTGAACAAACATGCGAGATTTTATTGTTTACTCATCATTAACTACTTCAAACTAAATCTCACATCTGACCATCAGATCCATATGTGGGCCTTCCCCAAACTGTTGCCAAAAAGTTGGAGGCACAATTGTATAGAATGTCTTTTATGCTGGAACATTACAACTTCCCTTCAAGGAACTAAGAGGCCTGAAACATGTTCCAGCAAGACAATGCTCCTGTGTAGAAGAACTTGAGTGGCCTGCACAGAGCCCTGACCTCAAGCCCACTGAACACCTTTAGGATGAACTGTAACACCGAGTGCGCCCCAGACCTTTTCGCCCAAAATCAGTACCTGACCTCACTAATGCTCTTGTGGCTGAATGCAAGCCTTCCCAGAAGAGTGGAGGTTATTATAACAGCAAAGGAGGTACTAAATCTGGTGCTTTGTCCATACAGTTTACATTTCTTATGATTGATATTAGAAGGAAAAATTTGGATACCTTATTAAGCTTAACCCATTTTCAGGTAAATGCTGCACAAACCATCACATGTACTGCTGGCCTGAAAACATTCTCCAAGACAAATCTATTCTGCAATTGGTGCATACAAAAAATAAAGCTAGGCCAGGTCAGATGTAAAGCTACACCACCTCTAGTCTTGCCAACATCAGGCCACTGGAAAATAAAGTGGAGGAGATCAGACTTCCTCTGCAATGTGAAATAATCTTAATGACTGTTGAGTCTTAATTTCCACAGAGACTTGTTACATGTCCTACAAGGCAAAATAATCTCCTGAACCCTGTCTATCCTTTTTGTTGGTTTACTCCAAGTTGATTAAAAAAAATTAAGTCATCACATACGACTGTAAGGATATGACGCAGAAATAGTTCTCTATGATTGCTATAAATGTTCAAATTGGAGTATGTTTGGAGATGCTGCTGCCAGGGAGGTTAAGCAAATATTGCAGGGTGTGCAATGCTAGTCACAGCAAATGTGAGAATGACGTTATAGGTAAGTCTCTGCTTAGTCCCGGTCTGGATCATGGTGGATCTGGAGCCTACCCCAGGAATACTGAGCACAAGGTAGGAAAACACTCTGTATGAGAGAGCAGTCTACCTCAGGGCATCTCACTCATTCATTCCTTCATTATTAGCAATCTTTTTATCCTGGTAGGGTTGTGGTGGACTCAGAGCCTTTCCCAGAAACACCGGTGGCCAGGCATGGACACGCCCTGAATGTGATGCCAGTCAATCGTGGGGCACCGTGCACACACATTCATACACTCATTCATACATAGGGGCAATTTAGAGTTGCCAAACCACCAAACTGCATGTTTTTGAGAGGTGGGAGGAAACTGGAGAACCCAGACAAGCCCCATGCAGACACAGGGAGAACATGCAAAACTCCACATAGACAAAGTTTAGGATTGAACCCTGAATCGTGAAACTATGAGGCAGTACCACTACCTACCACACCACTGCTCCACCCGAAAAAGCCAATAAAGACATTTCTTATAAATAAATAAATAAACAAACAAACATATAAATAAATAAATGGATAAAATTGAGTTATACCAGAAAATTTTAATCAGATGACTATGGAGAAAAGCATATCCAAAATTACGGTAGGCATCTGGTGAAGATAAGGCATCAATAGAGATTGAAGGTTAAGGGTTCAAAATGTGGCAAACAATATAATTCATAACAGACTCTAAAGCAAAAACATACATATCAAATCAGTGGAAGACTCTGCCAAAAAAAAACCAGCACATTTTCTGCATATTTGGATATTTTTAACAGAGAACTAGCCATTAAAGCTTCCCCCAAGAGAAGCTAGCACTTAAACTGCCCACAGCTGAAATGAGCATGAGCCAAGCTGCAGGTCCTGACGACATCCCTAACCCAGTTGTACAAATGTGTGCCAGCTAGCATATACACAATGATACTTGTAAAAAAAAATGGCCAAAGCATTAATGACATCAGTATGAAAATGATTTACACCCTTAAAAATGAACCTTTCAAGGATTCTTCAAGGGATTGAAGAATCAAGGAAAGACATAACCTTTTAGATTTCCCTCAGAGGATCGAAGAACTTTTAAGGATTATTAAATCTTATAAGAGCGTACAGAATACAGAGAAAACCCAAAGAACTTTCCAGAATGCTCTGAAGCTACATGTGCTCCTCTTCCCTGTAGCCATTATTTCACTCTACATACATTAGAATAAATAGGTAATATAGGTAGGTAATATATTTTTAAATCTCTGCACTCATTCACTTTATAGGATGTTACTGGTAACTGTTTTTAAGATTGTATGTGACCTTATGTCAGATGCTCAGACATGGTCATTACTAATTTTATTAATGTATAGAATATATGTTTTTAATATACGTTGCTTTTGGTTCACACTGAAGTTGCTGGGAGTTGATTCCAAAAAGAGTCGATTCCCTGATTCCAAACATCGAAAACAAAGAGTCAACCGCAAAGCTTTGGAGTCGATTCCATTCTACTTGTGGAAACATAGCAAGAAAAATAAGCATCCAACTGTTTCAGCATCCAACTGTTTCAGCTTGGGTGTCTAATTTGGTTGACATAATCACTTGATAATATTTTCATGCCATGAGAGACTGTCTGATAAATGTTAGTAATGTTGTATTGCAAGTATTGATGCAAGTATTAAGTTCTGTTAGTTGACTGAAATGATGGAAAGAAATATTAATTCTTTTTGATATTTTGTAGATTTTTTTAAAGAATCCAACTAATCAATTAATCAGAAATTATCAAAATATTTGTTACTTGCAGATCTGCTTGACTTGAGACTCGGGTTCATTGTCACTCTCTTGATGGTTCTATGGTCCTGAAACTGAACTCGTGGAAGCCAAATTTTTTAGAAATGCTTTTATAACCCCTTTCCAGTGACCTTCACCAGCTTTTCTTCTGAGATCCAGTGAATCCTCTTTTCATTGGGCCATGTTGCACTTGAACAGAATTCTGTTGTAAAAAGCACAAGGTGTGGGCGGCTCAAGTCCACACATGAAACCTATTAAAGTTAGGCATCTTTCAAAAGTTCATTATCCTAGAGGTTCATTTTTCCATCATTGGCCTCGAGTGTTCCAACCGTTTACAAAAAGCTTTGGCAAAATGAAGTGTTGTGTGGACTAAATACAACTGTCTTCAAATATGGACAGAAACCATATTACACTGTAAGAGCCATTCAGAATCAAATCCATGCCTACAGAGTACACAGACTTGATCAACATACATAGAAGTGGAGTTGAAGAAGGAATGCACTGGATTTGATTGAACACGGCAGTGTATCTCAGGTAGGGAGATGCCCTTACACACTCCCAGCCCTGTCACTACACAAGCAGCTTTAAAAAATAGGCACATCTGGAGCTGCTAAGACAACTCCAAAACACACTAGTCTACCTCCCCACCTAACTGCTCCCCCATGCACAGCTGGTTTTGATAATTGTTAATGATGGCGCGAGGCACATCTGTCCAAATAAAATCCACAGAACGTTTACTTTGAGCTAATTTCAGATGCATTTTTGGAACGTGAGAGGAGGACAAAAACGACAGACTGACATGTCTCTGACATGAAGTCAGTCATACAGCACGGTTGCCTAACACAGATTAGAGGAGAATCGTGATAGAAGTCCGGCTACTGCTGCATAACAGAACAGGAGCCAGTTGCGCCAGCTGAACTAAACTAAAATTCGAGCATAAGTAAGGTTGTAAAGTCAATCCTTACCCATAGGTTAAAGAGTAGTTAGTTTAATTAGTTTATATCGCACAGAGTGATTTATTTCACCATCACCAGCCAATCAGAAAGACAATCCGGCATAAACAGGAAGCATTACATCCACAATCAAGACACAAGGAAGTGGTTAACATTTTTTTCAGTATAATATATTCACTTATATAACTAAAGATAAGTGAATAAAAAAAAAAATTCAATTTTTTTTCAATATTCCAATAATGATTCAATTTATCCATCTAATGTATTTGTATTTTATACTGATATGAGCTTGTTCTGTTCTGCTGCTTGGGCTCTTGTGCAACAAATTTAACGCCATTTTAGTAATGAACCACAGCAACAAAAAACAGCACATGCTTGCAAAATTAACCTGCATTGTATACAACAAACAACGGTATAATATTACACTACTGGTAAACTTTTTCAATATTTTCAATATTCTGTGATGTATACTATCTTGCCAGGATCTAGAATTGATTGACATTTTGCACTACAGAGAAAAGAGCTTACTACACTGACTGATTGAAAAATAGCCTATTTGTAGCATTATAATGCCTTAATCATAGACTATAACTACTGACATGAAGAAATTCTCCAATAAAAATGGATTTATAGGTTTACTCTGCACCTGGCAGCACAGAACCACTGAGAAGTTTTGTTTATGGTGAATATTGCATCTACTATGGGGTAGAACTCATTTTTAAGTTATAACTTAAATATTACTTGTTGCATTTTTTTAGTAGTTTGTAAACTTGAACGTAGTGGCCATTTTACATTCAAACTCAGCTATAATAGAACTTACGTTCAGCTGGGGCAACCAGCAATAGGCCTCTTATTTACTCCATAGGTGGCGCTGTGTGCGCTGTGTGTAAATGGGGTATGTGTTAATCAGAGAGCAGTGTTTTAAAGGCTCTCAGCTGTTTGGAGTGGCCTCCATGCTGGATTATGTCATGCACACTGGGGCCCAGCTAATTCTCATAGTGCCACTGCTGGCACTGCTTGAAAAAATACACACACACACACACACACACACACACACACACACAGACAAGTGTGTTCAATAGCAAATAACACTGAAGCAGTTAAGCTACAGTATTGGGTTTGTATTTGTGAAGGAGTGAATAAGCTACAGTATTGGACTTATATGTGTGAATGAGTGAATAAGTTACAGTATTGGGTTTGTACATGTGGATGAGTGAATAAGCTACAGTATTGGATTTGTACGTGTGAATGAGTGAATAAGCTACAGTATTGGGTTTGTACATGTGGATGAGTGAATAAGCTACAGTATTGGATTTGTATGTGTGAATGATTGAATAAGCTACAGTATTGGGTTTGTTTGTGTGAATGAGTGAATAAGCTACAGTATTGAGCTTGTACGTGTGAATGAGTGAATAAGCTACAGTATTGGACTTATATGTGTGAATGAGTGAATAAGCTACAGTATTGGGTTTGTACATGTGGATGAGTGAATAAGCTACAGTATTGGGTTTGTATGTGTGAATGAGTGAATAAGCTACAGTATTGGGTTTGTATGTGTGAATGAGTGAATAAGCTACAGTATTGGGTTTGTATGTGTGAATGAGTGAATAAGCTACAGTATTGGGTTTGTATGTGTGAATGATTGAATAAGCTACAGTATTGGATTTGTATGTGTGAATGAGTGAATAAGCTACAGTATTGGGTTTGTACATGTGGATGAGTGAATAAGCTACAGTATTGGGTTTGTATGTGTGAATGAGTGAATAAGCTACAGTATTGGGGTTGTACATGTGGATGAGTGAATAAGCTACAGTATTGGGGTTGTACGTGTGGATGAGTGAATAAACTACAGTATTGGGTTTGTATGTGTGAATGAGTGAATAAGCTACAGTATTGAGCTTGTATGTGTGAATGAGTGAATAAGCTACAGTATTGGGTTTGTACATGTGGATGAGTGAATAAGCTACAGTATTGGACTTATATGTGTGAATGAGTGAATAAGCTACAGTATTGGGTTTGTATGTGTGAATGAGTGAATAAGCTACAGTATTGGGTTTGTACGTGTGGATGAGTGAATAAGCTACAGTATTGGGTTTGTATGTGTGAATGAGTGAATAAGCTACAGTATTGGGTTTGTACGTGTGGATGAGTGAATAAGCTACAGTATTGGGTTTGTACGTGTGGATGAGTGAATAAGTTACAGTATTGGGTTTGTACGTGTGAATGAGTGAATAAGCTACAGTATTGGGTTTGTATGTGTGGATGAGTGAATAAGCTACAGTATTGGGTTTGTATGTGTGAATGAGTGAATAAGCTACAGTATTGGGTTTGTATGTGTGAAGGAGTGAATAAGCTACAGTATTGGGTTTGTTTGTGTGAATGAGTGAATAAGCTACAGTATTGGGTTTGTACGTGTGGATGAGTGAATAAGCTACAGTATTGGGTTTGTATGTGTGAATGAGTGAATAAGCTACAGTATTGGATTTGTATGTGTGAAGGAGTGAATAAGCTACAGTATTGGGTTTGTATGTGTGAAGGAGTGAATAAGCTACAGTATTGGGTTTGTTTGTGTGAATGAGTGAATAAGCTACAGTATTGGGTTTGTACGTGTGGATGAGTGAATAAGCTACAGTATTGGGTTTGTATGTGTGAATGAGTGAATAAGCTACAGTATTGGATTTGTACGTGTGAAGGAGTGAATAAGCTACAGTATTGGGTTTGTATGTGTGAATGAGTGAATAAGCTACAGTATTGGGTTTGTACGTGTGGATGAGTGAATAAACTACAGTATTGGGTTTGTATGTGTGAAGGAGTGAATAAGCTACAGTATTGGGTTTGTATGTGTGAAGGAGTGAATAAGCTACAGTATTGGGTTTGTATGTGTGAATGAGTGAATAAGCTACAGTATTGGGTTTGTATGTGTGAATGAGTGAATAAGCTACAGTATTGGGTTTGTACGTGTGAAGGAGTGAATAAGCTACAGTATTGGGTTTGTATGTGTGAATGAGTGAATAAGCTACAGTATTGAGCTTGTATGTGTGAATGAGTGAATAAGCTACAGTATTGGGTTTGTATGTGTGAAGGAGTGAATAAGCTACAGTATTGGGTTTGTACATGTGAATGAGTGAATAAGCTACAGTATTGGGTTTGTACGTGTGAATGAGTGAATAAGCTACAGTATTGGATTTGTATGTGTGAAGGAGTGAATAAGCTACAGTATTGGGTTTGTATGTGTGAAGGAGTGAATAAGCTACAGTATTGGGTTTGTTTGTGTGAAGGAGTGAATAAGCTACAGTATTGGGTTTGTATGTGTGAAGGAGTGAATAAGCTACAGTATTGGGTTTGTATGTGTGAATGAGTGAATAAGTTACAGTATTGGATTTGTACGTGTGAATGAGTGAATAAGCTACAGTATTGGATTTGTACGTGTGAAGGAGTGAATAAGCTACAGTATTGGGTTTGTATGTGTGAATGAGTGAATAAGCTACAGTATTGGGTTTGTATGTGTGAATGAGTGAATAAGTTACAGTATTGGGTTTGTATGTGTGAAGGAGTGAATAAGCTACAGTATTGGGTTTGTACATGTGGATGAGTGAATAAGTTACAGTATTGGGGTTGGAAAAATAAAGGTCTTACTATGTCCTAAACTTTCTGTTCTCTAATTTTAGAATCCTGATGTATTGCATTAATCACCCCCGAGCCAGCATGTTTGGAACCAGTACCTTGAACAACAGACAAAAAAAATGTGACTTTCGCACACTGCGTGTGACTGAACAGATGTTCCTCCTGAGCTTCACAAAAACAAAATGCACTCACGCATGCTGGCAAAATTCACAGCATCCCAGACATATTTTTCCTTCACCAGAGAGTAGTGAAATTACGCCCATACTTCATTAAAGATGGTTATGATTATATCTACACCAAATGACTCAGAGAGTCACACAGAGAGTCACACAGCGGCTACGCTCTGCCAAAAGGCAGGAAGCTGTTCTGTTTTTTTTTTTCCGACATGCTTTGTGTTGCTGCATTGTCATTAAGACACAGATGCCGCTAGACACAAGATTCATTCTGTTTTGGAGTCTTTAAAACTCACATCACTTCTACATCTGAGATGCAACCAAGGAAATATTTCTGGAAGGCCTCAAGGGAGACGAGTGAAGTTTCCGGTGGGCCTCCTGTGAGACTCTCAGTGTTTATTTCAGTTGTAAATGCTGCATACGCATGTGAATTCTGGCTTTTGACCCTGCACCTAATGGCCACCATGTCCTTCAGTAAACACTTAAGCAATGAGCTGAGCAGTTCACCATCAATGCACTACTACATGTGGATAAACTATTTGTGGCCCATAATGTACACTTTCAAAAAGGTGCCAAAAATGCTTGTAAGAACATCCTAGCAGGCATACAGAGAAAAAATAATAATGTTACCACAAAAACCCATAGTGAATATTGGTGGATGAGACAGCTAGATTTTTCCCTAGATGATGATGTACTCCAAGTAAGAAAATAGCAATGTGTGACCACTATTAATAATAAAACGCTCCTCCATTTTTTAAACTAAACAAGTAGTCCATAGTCCTGCCTTCGTGTTTTCTTTTGGTTCAGAAAAGACCCATGATTCCATAGGTCAAAGTTCACCTAGATAGGATCAGCATGAAGTCAAAGTAACTGCTAGCATGAGGAAATCTGCATCTTTCATTTCCTGAGTCCATTCCCCTTGAATTTGGTTGTATTCGCATTTTATCTGGCCACATTTTAGCAAAAAAAAGAAAATTGTAGTTTCCCATAATGTAGAAGCAAGGGAAGAAAAATCGTAATTGCTAAATTACGGCTAAATGGTAGACATTGGCACCTCTGCACTTTAGAACAATCCAAAACAATAATGCCATGATTAGCCATTGAATTTGAATGATACAGTCTGGAACTGCGTCTTCATCTCTTGTGATGAGAACCGGGTTTATTAGAACAAGAACGGCTCCTTTAAACCAACCATAAATTCCAGTGTCTTCCCCATCTGGTGTCACAGCAAAGCTTCATTGTGTGCCCTTTAGTACCCTGTTTTCAGAGCGAGCAATTTATTTGATCTGGTTTAAGAAAAAGCGAGGTGATCGCCGTCTAAAAAAAATCTGCTGACAAAAAGACCAAAAGGTCTTCATTATAGGCAACAGACCTTAAATTCCCCCTGGGCTAACAGGACCATCTAGTCAGTGGCATACCAGATCACAGAGCTCCAGCAGCCTAGCACGATTTGCCATGGAAATAGCGACGCATTCGGCGGCCATGCCGTGTGGGCCAAGCGAGGGGAGCTGCAGAAGTGGTACGCTTCAGATTTGTTTTTCCAGCTGCTGCACCCCTGCACTAAGACCTGTTCTGCTCCCCTTGTAAATCACTCCATACAAGTAAACACTGATTTATCAGCGGCTTCAGATTGGATTGGCCCTCGCAAGACAGGAGGAGAGAAAAAAAGAGAATGATCAGTTTTCTATTCAGGATTCATGAGTGAGTGGATGCTTGGTCCAGAGTGCAGTTAAAATAATGATATTCTGGATAGATTCAGTTCCGTTCTCTGATTCTGTGATAACAGAATTTTGTAATGGTTCCCATGCGTTTGACGTTTTTCAAATTCTTTTTGCAGAAGGATCTAAACTCTCAAAACAGGGCTGTACTGCTTGTCTGTGGATTTATTGTTTATACTCTTGTATAGCAATACATCTTTTTAAAAATACTCAATTACTCTTATCTTCATCTTAATCTCATCTTCATCAATAGGAGAAACATTTATGAAATTTTGGCATTAACAAAACATTGTGGCACGTAAAATCTTTTCAAATATTTTTGAGTTTTCTTGTCAGATGAGTGTGTAATTCAAAGATAGAGGAAATGTGACAGGGTTTAAAATCACCTTAGTTACAAATACAAATTATGTTTTCATGTTTTTATGCTTTTTTTCTAATAAAAGGTCTTTGATGCTCATTTAAGATGTCATGTTGAAAAAAAAATATTTTTACTATTGTTCCTCTTTTTATAATAATTTTAAATGGGTGATTTTTACAAAAAAAAAAAAAAAAGGCATCAGGATTATCAATAATCAAGGCATATTATGCAGACTTTATTCCTAATGCACAACTAAACAGAAAGCATAAACATGCATTTTCATAAATGTTAGGCTTTGCATCTGGGGTTTGGCCAGTGAATCTGAGAACAATCCTTCTGTCATGCCCTTCATAGTTACAGCAAACAAAAGGTCTGGAGAGTTTCCCATTTTGCAAACTGTGGTTTTAAATTGCTTACTGCTCCATCAGTGAGCTAGAAGAATAATGCAAAAAGCACTCTGACCTCAGAAAGTGAGAGGAGTAAATAAGCGTCGGCCAACAATGCCTGAATAGGCTAATTTTAGGCTGCGATAGTAAATTATACTTTGACACAACAAGGAGCACAAATTAGAGCCAAACTAGAAACTCACCAACATTATTCAGCTGTAAATGGCAAAAACCTTGATGAAACAAAGTTTTTGTTGTTTTAGATTTAGATATAAGAGTGTAACAGAATACAGCACCCTACACATAATTTTAATTTATAATTTGTTGTGCTAGCAACTTGCCAGATTTGATAGGTGTCCCTGTAATGGGTCTGTCTTTGATTAACCTGAGCTAAAAATCCATTTCATGTTAGTTCTTTTTTTTTGTTGGGCTAATTGAAATTAAACTTGGACAAGCTTTTAACCGTGATATGAACTGTTTACAGTGCATCCAATCTGGCAACCTGAAATCATTACATGATCTGTCTCCCTGCCCAATTTACACAGCACGTCTGCTAAGGCATGTCTGCCAGGTTCGAACCTGAGCACATATTCTCCCTGTGACGGTGTGGGGTTCTTCTGGCTTCTCTGGTTTCATCCCACCTCTCAAAAACATGCCGGTAGGTGGATTGGCTACTCTAAATTGTCCCTAGGTGTGAATGTGTGGGCTTGTTCCCTGGGATGGAGTGGTGTCCAATCTAAGGTGAATTCCCACGTTGCACCTAGTGCTCATTTCTGACACTGCCCGATCTGTGCTGCGTCTTTGTAAACATTTTACAGCACTGTCTAATGAAAATGTGTATCACACAAGATTTGAGCTAACTTCTTTTTAATGGATTGTAATTGAATCGGGGGCAAGGTGGGCTTAGTGGCTGGGGGTGGGAGTTTGAATCCCGCCTCTGCCCTGTGTTTGCACGGTGTTTGCATGTTCTCCCTGTGCTTCGGGAGTTTCCTCCCCCAGTCCAAAGACTTGGCTGACTGACATTTCCAAATTGTCCATAGTGTGTGAATGTGTGTGTGATTGTGCCCTGCGATTTGTTGGGCCCCCAGGGTGTCCCCTGGGATAGGCTTCAGGCGCCCCCGCGAACCTGTGTAGGATAAGCGATATGGAAAATGGATGGATGGATGTAATTGAATCATATGCAGGATATCAGGTACTTGTGTATTAAATTTTAAATTTTTTTGAACGTATAAATTCATTTTTACATAGACCACTAGGTTTAATATTATCATTAGACATGATGGAAAAATGTCGGCCTGCATATTTCAGGTTTATAAGCCAGTGGGCATCATGTACTAGCATAAAAGATACATGAGATTATGTAATAAATTCGCAGATTACATTTATTACACATTGCAATCCTGAAGGATAAAGGGAAGAAAAAAAGGCAGGAAAGTAAATAAGTGGGAAGTGGAAGGCATGTTGTTAGCGATTGCTGAGGTTTGTGGCAAGGGCCTGGAATGTTCCACAGTTGACGCAGCGTCATTGTATTAAATGAAAAATCCACCCTAAACAACTTGCATACTGGTCTTCATAATTAACATGTGATCTTCAGTTGTGTGTCCAAGTTATATTTTGTAATAAAAAAAATAGTTTAAATTTACTTCTTCTACATGTTGGTCTCTTTTCACTTTAGTTAACGGTTTCCTACATTACCCACAATGTGGTATGACTACCTGGTGATAGTGGCGAAATTATCTCTACCTAAAGATGGTGATGCGGCAGCACTTTAGTCCTTTTATTCCTATCTCATCTGGATACTCTGCTCCAACAGATCAGCTTCCAGTGTGCCTGTCATCTCACCTTCGCTGTAACTCTGTGTAAATGCGTCTTATAGCAGCATTGCATTCTGGAACTTTGAGTCCAGCATTCTCTTGTCTCCACTATTTCTAAGCTGGATTTTCTGTTAATATGACGTTGCTGGAAAAGAAGCTCTTGTTCCTAACAGCGAAACCTGAACATTATCAGTTATATTTGAGATCACTGAAATGTTTTTGTCTATTGAACAGCATTGTAAATGCTCTAGCAAATTCCCCACAACTGCTAAATTCTCAACAAATTAGCCCCAGAATTGCTAAACACAACACAAATATTTCAAGCATATTATCAGCATAGTTAATGTGTTTCAGGGTGGACATTTCCTTTGAGGACCCCACCGGACACTGTGGACAGTGCGAAGCCAGACAGAGGATTAGAATAGCATAAATGAATAGAGAAGCACATTATGGTTTAGAATGTGGTAAGAAATCTCTGCTCAATGTCTTATTTTTCCTACAGCTGCTACACAATAAGGTCTGTTGAGAATCAGTTGGAGCTTTACAGTGTCAAATGAGTTAAACAGACGAGCGGTTCCAGAGTTACCCAGCATCACCTCGGAGTGTGTGGAATGGAATGCATCCTCCTGAGACACATAAGTGTGCAGCTGGCAGCAACTCCACTGGAACTGGTATGCAAATATTTCAGGCAGCAGATTGTCCTTGTTTGTGCCTTTCAAGTGATTGGACATATGATCATATCTGATCTGATGGCTTTTTGGCTGATCGGAATAGTTGCGACAAACAAGAAGTCAAGGTTGTAGCTGAACGTGAGACTCTGGAGACTTTGAAGAAGCTGAGAATCATCTGCTGTAAATTAGTAATGACAATAATGATGAGCCTGAGCCTTGAAGAGCTTTTAGTCACTGGAGTATGCTCAGATTTAGTGAATAATGTTCTAAGTAGGCACTGTTGGGCCTTGGGCAAGGAGCTTAACCATAATCCTCTCAACTAACAGCTTTAATTGTGTTCTGACTCACTTGGTAAGTCCCTTTGGATAAAGCATCTGCCGAATAAATACATGTAAAATGTTGACAGAGCATTTTCTACACCATGATTCAAAAGTAAAGCTACCTGTTTTGTTCAACAGTAGACGTTGGCTATATATGTATGTTGGCTATATTTATATCTATATATATATATATATATATATGTATACATATAGTACATATAGTACATGTGTTAAACACTAAGAAAAGCAAGGTGAACATGTGCCATGTGCCATCCAAATGGCTGTCGTCACATCTCACAAACACCAGGGATAAACAATACGTCAAAGCCAGGAGAGTGTTTTGCTCCGGAGACAACATTGCTGGACGTTTGGCCTTGATAAGCTGCACACAGGCTCGCGGTGAACCTCCTACAACACAGCGGAGCCCCCAGGGGACAGGGGAGTGCGACGCAGCGCCTGGTGCAGACCACATGTCTGAGGCTCTGCATATGTTTTCCATCCTTAATTAGCTGGGATGCTTGCCACATTCAGTCACCAGATAACGGCAAAAGATTATGTAAGGTTCGTTCGTCAGAGCAGCCAATGCCCAGGGCTGGCGGCCAACACGAGAGAACGTGCGGTGGAATTTGAATGGCCTCTGACCCAGCCATGACCTCCTGCTTGTAGAATGAGTGTGTAAACTCGGGTCAGATTTTAGAAAACGAATATAAGCTGTGTTTGGGAAAACATGACCTATCTTTGCTAGCAGGTCATCGATTGCTGTATAGCTGTATAACGACTCGTATAACAACATGTAGAATTCATTCTGTTGCATATTTAGGGCCAGTCTGGAATAAACTGGCACAAAGAATTACCAAAAAAGTGAAAAAATTATTGTCTGCTGTAAATCTCATTAAGCTAATAGCAATGTGGCATGTATGTGCAAGCTGTTCTACCTTCAGGATAGCTATTGCAAAACATTTTCAGTATAAAGACAGCCGAAACTGAGATAACACGCAAAGCATCATAGTAAGGTGCCAAGATGATGCTGGTGCTGTTTACTAAAGACATTTTTTCCCATGTAATACTCTGATAAGATGAAATGTTCTTAAAAGAAGTGGAATTTGTTCGACTTCAGCTGTAAGTAAGGAACTGGAGTGTGTGCGCACACACTTGCATTTATAGTGTTTTTGTTTGAACTGTGAAACTATTACTAAATGTGTGACAGTCTGGGAAACCCGTCCATCACTGTGGCTGAATTCTGGCAGGCAAAAAAGACAAAAAAAATCAGGCTTTGGCCAAAATTGGGTTTTTCTGCCTGTAACACACTTTGACGTGTCCCGCAGTCGGAACTGAATCATTAAATGCAATTTTCTCTGCAATTTACTCAACTTCTGGTTGAGTAAAGTTACATACAAAAAAAGAAGTTCAAGAATGTCTGTAGATTCGGAACTATATATATACATATCTATATCTATATCTATGTATATATATATATATATATATATATATATATATATATATATATATATATATATATATATATATATATATAATGTCAAAATTTTGCCATGTGAAGGGTTTCCCAGGCTGCCACACATATAAATATCAATGTGTCCTTAACCACAGAAACCAAAAGCAGCACAGCAGCACAGTTTTGATTATGTGATCTTTTTTTTATGATGATTTATTTTCAATCATACTGACATTCAGACAGAGTTCCTACTGTATATCCACACATGCAATCACAGAAAAATATAGACAGGGGCTTACCCTTCTTAGACTTGGCACCTATTTTCAACTTTGAAGGCCATGCAATCTGAGTATTGGTCTCCTCCATGACCTGTAGAAATGGAAGCCACAGACAATACATCATAATGGTTCTTTAAATACAACTGCAGCAATTACAGCATTGCTGGTTAAAGAATATTTACAGAGAAACTATTTTATGGCATTTTCATACAATTAACCCATGTGGTTTTAAACAAAATCCAAAACAAAAAGGTATCCCTTGATTGTACATTAAACAGTTGCCATGCATGATATGGTTATAAGTTTGAATGTGAAATGAAAATACACTTGGGAAGCATGCCTATCTTATTACACAGATGTATCCACATTTCTAGCACAGTACATACAATTCCCCCAAATAACAAACAGGTCTTTTACATCAGAATTTGGGTTAGAATCCTATCCAACCAGACTCACATGGCCTCTGCATGTACCCAGGTTTGGAGTGTGTATTGAAAGTGCTTGCAATATGTTGGGTGGTGTTAAAGTGGAGCTCAGTTTAAAAATCTGTTCTGCTGCACTGGTGGCTTGCCCCTTTTCATCTGTTCATAGTGGCAAGAGTGAAAGACACACATTGTGCTTGGCATACGGCTTTGCATTCCAACCACTTGACTTCTGCTGTTGGAATTAAAAAGTCAAGAGTACGGCCACTTAAGAGGTGATTAATAACTAACCACCAACTTCCCATCATGAGCTGTGAAAAAGAAAATCTGCATTCCACTGGAGTCTCTGGTTTACATATGAAGTCACTACAATATCTAGGAATGGACATTTTTCCAAAGGGCAAGAAATATTCTAAGCAACCTTCATCAGAAATTATTGAAACATAAACATTTTTCATAGTGCCTATTGTTTTTCCCTTATGAGCTTAATTTTTTTCCATTCCTGACTGAGGCAGGTAGTCATTTAAACAGATGACATGCTAATAAATTCTTAGGGCATTTTACAGATGGGTCTAGTGCTAGTTCTAGCGGTTTTTGAAAAAGTCAAAGAAAAAAACATAGCTCTCTTTGTCACGCCACTGTGCCGCTGAAAGCTGCCAGGCCTGCAGTGCTGTAGCTCGGCATCACCCAATAACACATGTCCAGCTGAAAGAGGGAAACGTCCTCCAATTAAAACAATCCGAGCCGAAACGTTTACAGTAAAAAAGCCAAACTGCTCAGTTCCTTTCTGGAAACGAGGGATTTATTAGAGGGCAGGAGTAAAGAAAAAAGTCCCTCTGAATTTTTTCAGCATTACAAACCGGTAGAAAGTCACCCACAGCAATCAGAAGAGGAAAGTCATAGAAGCGGGGGTGTTTATGAATATGGCTTCATGTCCATCTAGCTGACTTACATGTTCACTCACATGTTCAATAAAAGTGATGTAGGCGTGCTCTATTAACATCCAGACTTTTGCACAATCAACAGGCCAGAATCTAAATTAGAGTGCATGACCCAACCCATGAAAGATGTGATTTTTACATAACACTCTTATTTTCCTTTTCCAGACTCGTAATGTTCTCACTATGAGCCACAAAACTCGACAGATGCCATTGAAGAGGTTTCAAATGGCTCGGCCCGAGCACAAGATGTAATCTGAAGACGTCACATTTGTGTGATAGATTTGAGTCATGCTTCTGCACATCTTTTATGCTTCATTAGCAATCAAGAGTGTAAAGGCCAGTGCTGCCTCGGTGGCAAATTTTAACAGATGACTCTGGCTCAGTATCAAACTCTATTGTGAACGCTATTCCACTCTGATGTCACTGCTGATTTTGGCAACGCCATGCCCATGTGAGCAGCACTCTCAATCAGACCACACACACTACAGAAGGGCTAGTGCAGCCACTGTGTTTTACCATGTTACACCACATAACACACACTTTTATGTACTGTAGTTATGTAGTATATGATTGGACATTGTAATAAACACATCTAGCTGCAATACATAGCAGCAGAAAAATCATCTAATCTCTGAATTTACATGTTATGAACTGACATCAGTCAGTTGTACACAGTTGTAAAGTATGTGCAGCTTAATGCAAGCATTATAAATCGCACAGGCAAGGAATATGATGTATTAAAAGAAAAAAATCCAACACTCAACGGTTTTAAGCTGACCAAGAATCAGATTGAGAGCTACTGTAGTACATATGCACCTCAGCACACTGTGATGAACAGATTTTGGAAGGAGCTGTAAATTTTCCCACATTGTGATATTTAATGCTCCAGATGAGCTAAGTGTGAGAACTGACTGCCATGCTAGCTCTGCTCTGGCACCTGCTTCCTGCTGTAGTCCCACTGACAACAGCTGTTCCTGAGCCACCCTCGGTTCCAGAACCAGACTCGGTCAGGAGCTTAATTCACATAAACAGCCCTTGGCTGTTGTTATGAAACCCGTCTGTGCAAAAAAATTGTTCCTGCCTATTGATTCAGCTGAGTCTTTTGGGTGGGTTAACACTTAATATTTTCATCAGATTCAAAGTACGCAAGGTGCAGGAACTTAAACACAAGTTGCACAAATGCACAAAGTTCATGTATCCCACAGGATGACGTGTTGGCTGGTCCACCCAGTATAATAAGCTGGAAATGAAAATGCCATGGATGTCCTAAAGGCCTTCTAAAATAAGTGGAATAGGAGGAACAGGAAGCTGGAACCACGTACACTTACCAAAAAAAAAAAAAAAAAAAAGATATCTCAGAAGACTCCATAAATGTCAATGAAATCAGGGAGGGAACATATGCAAGTCAATGCATGGTGCCTTTTCTTAAAAAGCATATGAAACATATGCCTGAAATCTGAACTTATCATACACTTCTGGCTCGATCATCTTACTTATAGGGGCTGTACTGAGCTGACCTGTTGAACCTTTTTAGACAAACTTTTAACATGATGATAACAGGATGATGATTCATCTAGGGCTGAACTGTGTCACAGTAGAGGTTTCTTGCCTCGCAGCCTGGTTTGATCTTGGCCTGTGCAAAGTTTCTCATGTTCTCGCCGTGTGCAAGTAGGCTTCTTCCGCATTCTAAAGACGAGTGAATGATTCATCTAGAGACTTAAACTTATTTTTTTTAAACAGGTTTGTCACTTTCAGTCTGAGTAATCATAATTGCCCAATCAGGCTACTCAGCATTTGTGACTCATATGGCTAAGAAGTACATTATTTGATGAAATATAAAAAATAAATAAATAAATCAGGCTTCTCTGGATCCAACACAGCCTTCCTAATATGGAAAACTCCCCTGTTCCATGCAAATGGTAATGTACACGGTGACCTGATCATTGCTACGTCATTGGCTGCCTCTCCCTTCCTTACAGAGGTCCTATAGGAACAGTGCTATAAAGCCCAAAAACCTCTAAACTCAGGATCTTCATGATTTAGCAGCACATTCCTTCCTATTTTTAGCTTCATGTACTTGCCTTTTTTTCAGATGGCTTTCAACTGAGGAGGTTGGAGTTTATTTTAGCTTCATGTACTTGCCTTTTTTCAGATGGCTTTCAACTGAGGAGGTTGGAGTTTAAGTCATAAATGAGAGTTGACCTACAGCCCACTCTGTATTTTCGCTGTTAAAAGAAGCAGACATGACTCGGCTTTCAGATTAAAGCAAAGTCGTTAACCCTGAACTTGACCTTCATATTTCACACTGGTATTGTTTATAGTAGAGCCCAACTGTGAAGGATGATGCATACGATTAGGGCATCACAGATAGTTTAGCCAAGCAGAGGAAAAAACAAGCCTCTCACAATCAAAGTTTGAATGGGCTTATAAATAATATTCCGACCACACACATCCAGCTAGACACATATACACCCTGGTCTGAGGCTTGGGAAATAAATCCTTGCCTCCGTTGTTTCAGGATAAGCATGCATCAGAAAAAAAAGGCAAAAACAAATCCAGGCCAAGCAGAACACTTCATCACAGTGCTTAGCGGAAAGAAGGCAGACAGACAGTGAGCAAGGCCATGAGCAGTCATCTGTTCGTAGGCGTGGGGAGCGGCCTGGCCCACATCACAGGCCTGCACAACCACTGTTTCCATAGTATCCCTGTCCCAGGGAGAAGTGTGTTTTTTAACTGGCATGAGCTCTGAGCACATGCTGAGAGCCGGGAGTCTCAACCGTCATTGAGGAACTTACCTCACAGCCTGTGTACTCAGTCCAGTGAGTGGAAGAGGGTGTGATGGGACCATCCCAGTCATCAGATCACTGTTTCCATGCACACCCGTTTTGTAGTACAGCGTGGACCATGTCTACATTTACCCTTGTAGTTGGCACACAGGCTAAGTCAAATTTGATACTGCCTGATATCACTTTTTATGGATGTTAATTTGGTTGTCTTCAGTGACAGCATGTTCACTAAGCTGGAACCATTGGAAAAACCTGATCTAACTAAACCAAAATTAAGAAAGAAAACAGCGATTCTCAGGCAAGGTACCATGGTAAGAAAATATGCTGATAAATCAATATAGATTTCCATAGTGAATTAATATGAATGGGGCTGTGAATTTTTAGGATTTCATATCCATTTCAAAGCCAGATGCAAATGAAACAGTAAAATTAATAACAGAAACACAGTACAATGTCAGCCTTTGTGCTACCAGGAGGAGAGTGTTTATTTGAACTGAAACAGGAAGTCAGGATTCTTTTACTTTACGAAAAACTGAAAAGCTATCATTAGATTTTTGGAGCTGTCAATTATAATATATTTATGAAAGTATATTTTGAACATGTTTTGAACATGCACCGGGACACTGTTAAATCCATTATTAAAAACGGAAAGAATATGGCACAACCACAACTCTATTCAGAGGACGCCATCCACCAAATGTCAGTAAGGAGGGCAGTAGAGAAATAGCCAAGAGGCCAAGTGAAACTGGAGAGATTCACAGCTCACAGGTGAGAAGTTATTCACATGACAACCATAGCCCAGACACTCCACAAAGCTGGGCTTTATGAAAGAGTGGTGAGAAGAAAGCCATTATTGGAAAAAAAAAAAAAAAAGCCATGTGAAATCCCATTTGGAGACTCAGCAAACATCTGGAAAAAGGTACTCTAGTCCAGTGAGACCAAAATCGAACATTTTGGCCTCGGCACAAAGTGCTACGGTTGGGGGAAACCCAAGACTGCTCATCACCCTGAGAACACAATCCCCACAGTGAAGCATGGTAGTGTTAGCATCATGTTTTTCATCAGCAGGGACTAGGAAACTGGTCAAGGCTGAGGGCAAGATGGATGTAGCCGAATACAGGGCAATCCTAGAATAAAATCCGTTCCAATATGCAAGAGACTTGAGACTAGGGTAGAGGTTCACCTTCCAACAGGGCTTTGATTCTAAGCATACTGCCAAAGTCATTGGCGAGTGGTTGAAATACTGATGCAAGGCACTACATTCTATGATTTCTATGATTTCAACATTTAAGTGCACAGCTGGTTGTTATTGTAATAGAAAGCAGCAATCAGGACAAAATTTAACATTTACTCTAACCACAGTCTACTCGGAGGCAGAACATCTACCCATTGTACTGAGGCTTTCTGTCAGGCTCATGTTACCATCCACATCTGATTGAGAACTCATGTTAAACGGTGGTTTGCATGTACTGCGGTGTTTACGAACATGCTTTCACATTGAGCCCAATGAAAAGTGCTAATAGAGCCTTTATGTTCCAGTACTCACACACCTGCTTCTCGTTACCTCCGGCTCCTCAAATAGTCCCACTACAAATAATTCTCTGTTTACAATCCGCCTTCACTCGATAAACAATTGTGGTTTCTGGAGGGACTAAGGAGAAGAGGAATGCTGAAGCACAGCTGCCACACAAGTTCGTACTGTCTCAGGATGAAGTATGTGTTAACCAGGCAATAGTGATGATCAGAAGAGTGTACTGTGTTTTTTGGCAGGAAGTGTAGATGTACTGAAAGTCCCTTTGATAAGATTATCTGGATGTCTGATATCAGACGTCTGGTTTAAGTCTCAGTCTTGGACAGCTTGCAAGGAGAGAAGGTAACTCACTTTGAAAACTTGTGATGGTCTGATTCCACAAAAGCTGTTGCACTGGTGAAACTGTTTTGCTGCAACTGGCTGTGGAATGTAAAGTACTCCAGAAATCACTTATAGAAACAATCAGGAATGATAATTGTTCCCATTAACTTTGTGTGTGTGTGTGTGTGGGGGGGGGGGGGGTGTTATCTTTATTTTGATAAATGCATTAAATATAAGATAGAGTAGCTGAACTAAAGCTTAAACAAACAAACTCACAAATCGTGACAGGAGATCCACTTTAAACTCAATCACCTTTAATTCTACCAACAATATTGTCTACCTTTACTGCTACATTTGCAGCAGTCTTCTAACACCAACTGCCTCCACTGGAAATCCTCAGACAGTAAAGAGGTCCCTAGTGTTCCTCCGTGCCTACTAGTAAGAATGGTGAGGGTTCCTGAGGTTTAGTCTCTGCTGGAGAGCTGACCTCAGCTCTCACAGTGAGTGTAAACATCCATAGGGACTGAATCCTACCATTGTGCTCAACCCCAAAGCTGAGACTGTGGTAGACAGGAACTGACTGTTGTGACTGAAAACATCCCTGAGCTCTGTATCGTTCTCAGAGAGGGGCAGACCTGTGACGGGCAGATTGCACAGACAGAACAAATGCCAATCACAGCAGGAACAGTTCACCTAGCAAGGTGTGAATTGAAAGATATATTTAAACGAGGAGATTAATTCTTGGATTTTGAGAGATTATTTTTAGTGTGATTTAATGCCAGTTGGAGATTTTTACGCTATGTGTGGATAAAGTGTAATTTCAAACCTGGAAATGGAAATAAAAAGCAAAGCAGTGCTACTCACACAATATAACCCTTTCATGAACAGTGTCCACACTCATTGGCAGTCAATTTAAAGCTGTTTTTAGGAAGATGTAAATCACCTCCAAATCATTTGATATTATTACTGCAATTTAACATAAATCATTATCCTGATTTGCATGGTTCTTTAGACTTTTTTTTGCCATTCTCAGTGCAGCGTGTCTCTGGTATATCTTTTATAAAATTTCTAGATAAAATTCTAAATTAAATAAAAAGGGATTTTTGTGGCAGACTCCAATGAATGCCTTTTATTTATTTACTTACTTACTTACTTACTTACTTATTTATTTATAACTAAAGATTTTGGTTTTACCTACAAAATCAAATGCATCATGCAACAGTCCTAAAATAGAATTTTTTACAAGTCAAAAATATTGCTATATTTCTAAATATTTTAGCAGATTTTTTAAAAGAAAAGAAACATTTGAACATTTTTTTAAAGGTTTAATCCAGTTTTATCCAATTTTTACTACATTTCCATTCCATAGAAATTTTTATTTAGAAAATTCATGAAATGCAATTTTAAGAAACAATAAAAAACATGTAAAGAATCTGGGTATGTTTGTAAATAATTTACGTATGAAAGCATATAAGCTAACAGCCATTTATATCATATTTATATTGTGGTATTTTAGATATGTGCAACTCTCAAAATGTTTGATAATGAACATGGTTGAAAATCTTACTCTGGAAATGATGCCATTGCTGCTGCCCAAGAATTCTAGGGTGGAATTTCTTACAAAAGTGTTACTGTCTTTAAAGTATCCTAAACCTATTCATTACTTTTTTTAAAACATCTTTTGTAGGGGCCTAGTACCGATCTGTCATTTCTGAAAACACAGGCTCTTTCCTCTCTGTCAAATCTTTTACTTCCAACTTGGCTGATAACTTGGTAAATGATTATTTGAAAAGCCAGCACTGGCATTCCTGAAGCTCTGGCTGCTACTATCTGAAGCAGTTTGAGGTCCAGGCCACAACACACTCTATCCTCTAGAACAGGCTCCCACAGCCCAGTAGGTTTATTTTCCCACACCTTTCAGGTTTATACAAACCTTTTAGCCTTCAGTGTGAGTCGGATTCTTCACCGAATCAGACCTACGGCAAGTTGGAGAGTGTATTTATTTTGAAGGCGTTACTCCATTCTGCCTATAAAGTAGCCAGATCTTCTACAGGAGTGGGCCACCTGCTGTGGTCTTGCTCAGGTCCTGGCTTGCATTTCCCACCCCTGGGCCATCTGGCTAGTCCCACACATTCGCCTTTCTGTGTTTATCCACCCTGGTCCTGCTAATGTTCTGCTTAAAAGCCTGCAACCATTTCCCCTATAAAGGTATCGACACAGGTCAAATGTGCTTGTCTTGGCTTTGGCAACACAAAGATTCAAGTCCAGCTCAGCAAAAATGGTTGAGTTACCGTTCACCAACTGGACAGGGTATGTAAAAGTCATTAATCAGCAGTGCAGCACCAATCTGTGGCACTTAGGGCAATCAGAGAAATTTGACTATTCTGCAGCTTTCATGCTACCAGGGCAACAGGGCATAGTTAAGCATGTCCATATGTCATTTGCTTTTCACATAACTGTGTAGGCAATGTGATTTTGACCTATTTTATACCACTACATGGGCCCGCCAAAGCAATGTGGTTTCCCTTACCTTCTGAAAGAAATCCTCGCCTCCGTTCACCCTCCCCTCAGCGGCAGCTGTGGAGAAGAAAGGGATATTTTAGAAAGAATAAAACATCAGGCTTCACTTATGGATGTGTATGAACAAAAATCAGCAAGTAATCTTAACACATTTTACCACATGGCCAGCGGTGGAAAAATCACTGTCATTGGCATTCAGGCAGGTAGCGTGCACGGGCCAATTTCCTGCTCATTGGCAGCAAGATGTCTTTGCGGGAAATGTGTGGGTTTGCATTAGGTTAAGGCTCATTTAGGTTAGTTGTGTTTGGTGCATATGAGAAGGTCCAGACAGTTTTATATTGAGGAAATACCATGTTCTCCTCCACAAGCAATGGAGACCAACCATCATGCATCCAAAATATCAGATTTGTGTTACCATATAAACACCTCCGGACACTGAAGGGTTAAACTACAGTGAGTGTGCTTTAAACTAATCCATCCAACATGTACATGGAGCTCGAACTAGTACAGGCCAAAACTGGCTTATTGACAATGTTAAACCACTAATCAACACATCCGGTTCAGAACGCTGAAAGCAAACTTGGATCCTCTTACTACATACCATATGAGAAATAATACAAGTCTGAGCTTGATTAAAGGTAATAATGATGCAGGTTGGAAACACAGAAGACAGTGACTCACTAAGGGAAACTGCCAAACTGGCATGACCTACAGTTTATTTGGTGACATGGGCAAAATCCTGTTGCCACAAGCCCAGCTAAGCCAGACAAATCCTCAGTGTGTATTTATATCCCTGGAATTACAGGGATGATGTTAGAAGCAGATTCACTATAAACTGCACAAACCAGCACAGCACCATTTGAATCAGCTCTGCATAACCTGCGTAAAATGATTTGCATGAGAAATGCGTACAGTAACTATGTACAAACAAGATTATTAAGCTAATCACGTTCTGAAATGGTATTGGGTTATTCAGGATTTGATGAAAGGCAAGAGCACAAAACAAACCCACATTTAAAGAGTCTAAGAGAGTAGAAAGTGTTCAGGATAAAACTTCAACAAGTTTGTACTGGCTGTTTCAGATATTATATAGTCATTAATGTCTAATAATAAATGAGCGCATGTTTGAACCATTAACTCAGAAAGAGACTCAGGATATAAATATTATCTGTCTCTAAAAATACATGCACGCTTATTTTCAGGGATACTGGCTTGTAAAAACTGTAATAACATGAATATCGCCATATGAAAATATCAAGTCCGCATATCTATATCATATTTTCCAGACTATAAGGTGTGGTTTCTTTGGCCTCTAGCCAGTACTGCTGTATATACAGATGGGTGATGAATTAAAAGAAAGCCCAATGGTCTCTTCTAAGATGATAAAGCCCTGATCCACAGGGCATGATGGCTCACTGAGTGGTTTAATGAGGATGAAACTGATGCAAATCATATGCTATGGCTTTCACAGTCGCCAGACATCAACCTTATCGAACACCTATTGGGGATTTTGGACGGATGCGTTACACAATGCTCTCCACCACCATCATCAAAATGCCAACTGAGGGAATATCTTTTGGCAGAAGGGTCTTCATCCCTTCATTATTATTTCCAGAGACATGTAGAATCTGTTCCGAGATGTGTTGCAGCTGTTCTAGTGGCCCAACACTTTACTAACACACTGCATCCTGTTTTTCTTTTAATTTGTCACCCGTCTGAATTTTTGTATTATCCAAATTACCCACTTTTTATATATATAGTGTTTTTAACAATGGTCATTGTCATGATTTTACCCTATGTAACACCAGCTATTACAGCAATTTGCTTTGTATAGCCCATAACTGTAGCAAAGGCTTCATCTTAGGAAATAGAGTAATGAATTACAGCAACACTTACTAACACTTAACACTTAATAAACGGGCCAACTGTTTCAACAAAACAGTACCAAGAGGGGTCAGTTACAGCCCCTTTTTCCAATAAGCTGAACTTGAACTCTCTGTGTATTTCCAGCCAGTTCTAGCACAGCAAAATCATGAGAAAAGTACTGGAAAGTTTTGGATATTGATTACATTTCATTTTATATTGCAGCAATAGATCTATGGAAGAAATAACCATTTTATTGCAGTTACAAAAATCTTAATGGGAGCTGCATTGCCAATGCTAACAAGACTTCAAAACATCGTTTGTGTCTAATTGTTTGCCACTGATGTTATCTGTATAATGCGTATAAATGCTTTTTGAATTTGGTGGGCCAAATATTTTCTCATAGTCAGAAGTACAATTTCTAAAAACCTCCAGGGTTATTTGTATATTTATGACATTCATTAGCAAATGCCCACATCTGATTATGTAAAAATGTGGCTTTTACACCAGTGGATACACGGGTTGATCCTGAAATGTTTACCAGTTCTAAGAACCATTACTTGGGCAAGAAGTGCCAATTTTTTTTAAAACCTGCCCAAACATTCTGTAAACTGACTATGTGGCTTATGCAATAAAGTGACTTTTTCCCCTAAAAGCTGGCAGAATTTTTGTGTCTTACACTCTGAGACATTTTCATTCATTCATTTTCCTTACACTTTTCCTGGTGGCCTTCAGTGGCAACAAGCTGAGTAGGTCACTCCCTGACTTCTCTGTCCTCAGCCGCAGGTTCTCGATTTTCCTGGGTGATCCCCAGATGTTCCCAAGACAACCATGAGATATACTCTCTCCACCTCACGTCGAGCAGTATGAGTATAACTGTGTGGAGGAACCTTATTGTGGCTATAGGTGAGGATAAAAACATGTCCTGACTTTGTCCAAAAACTGAGCTCCTGCTTAACCACCACAGATTGATACAGCGACTTTAACACTGCTGTCACTAACACAAACCATTTTTTAATCTCATGCTCTTTTCACTCTGGAGCAAAATATTGTAATTACCGTTTATTAATACATAAGTAATAATTACATATGTATAACCTCAAAACACTAAGCCAAAAAAACTCAACACCAAATATGTCATCACTCCTTTTATGTCATTACTCTTCTTCTCCATGTCCTTATTTTGATCCTGCTTCTGCATACAGGAGCCAAACCCACAAAACCCTCTGAAGTTCACAGAGAGTTAAGCACAGGACTTAGAAAGGTAAAGCAATGAGGCTTGACATAGATGAGTATTCCAGGTCCAGCTGAGAACTTGCAGAACGCTGTGATAAATCAACTGAATGATCAGGTTGGCAAGCAAATGTCAAGACTTTTTAAGCCAGTCCCCACATTTTTGCTGTGAATTAAAAAACCATGCCCTTAAATGGAGCAAGTACATGAATCATCATTATCCAACATGCTGTGTGAAATGGTTTCCTGAAGCAAAATTGGTCCTTCAGTGTGTCTTTGCTTTCCTTTCTGTATATATGATGTATAAACCCATAAAGTCAATGTCACCTCTTCAGATTATTGATTCAACTAACTCTTAGCAGCAGAAAGCTGTTGGTGGGTGACTTTTGGCAAAATAATTGCCAGGATTATGCATGAAATGATTTCAAGCCACATCAAGGTCTGCACTACAGTCAAACCCATGGTCAAAACCAAAAATGGCTGTATTTAACCAGTTTCTAATTCACTAGGCCAGTGTAATATATACCAAATAATTTTCCCATTGCCATCAAAGTAGTGCATGTGAATTAGCCACATATTTGTGTTAGTGATGGAGCACCTTCCTAATATCTCCTATTATCGTGTAACAAGCTGTCTGAGGAAATGATTAGCTGTCAGCTGTTGCCCTGGCAATAACTAAACAAATTCAAGAATGTGTAGTGTTTGATGTGGTTCAATGATGAAAACTGGACTTGCTGACCATCTAAACTGTTGGCCACTACGTTATCAGCTGCATAACTAAAACCAGAGAAAGATTGTATAATGTGCACTTATGGATGCACGCTCAAATGGACCTGGTTAAATATATCACAGATTAACAGTATTCTTAAACAGCATTCTTGAGGAGAGCAAATGGGATCACAGTTCCATTTCATGTCATGTTTCATAAAACGGGCAAATAATGTAAAACCACAAACACACAATCAAGGTCCATGCAGTCATCTAACGATATGTTTCATTAAATATAACTACGAAGCAAAGTTTATTTAGCTGCCGTTCAAAGTATACAGCTAACCTCAGGCAAGTTTCAAGAGAATGGGTAAAAATGATTGTGTAAAATAAATATTACAGACAATAATTTAAATTTCCCACTCAAACAACTGGAGAAACTATTCCTCTAAGAAGAATCATTCTCATAAAAACTTTTTAAAATAACAGACTACAAATGCAAATTATCCTTGCAAAAACTTCTATTGTTTTCTAAAACTGCTCTCAAAACCCCCTAGCCATCAATCACCATGGGTAAACCCAAGAGGGAAAGACACAAAATAGAGACCTGTTGCACAAATTACATAACGGATATGCTGTAAAAATACATAAACAGCTAAAAATATTGATGCGCACACTCAGGGCCAATAAAAAACATTTAAAAGTCTGGAACAGCTGGAAATTTGCCAGTAATTGGACCCATCAGAGAAGATTCAAATTTCAAAACTACTTCAAAATATCTTTTTTTTTTCAGACTGAGTATGAGTATTACTCGTCGATACCCATATCGATACTGACACCTAAATCAGTAACCTACTCCGTATTAATCAATCAGGGAAGTGACAGAACATGGTCATGCACTTAAGCTACTAGACTCATTCTTTATAACATTAACTAGTTGAAGTGCATCAGTTAGCTATATTATTTACCTCGGCTTGATCAGAGTTACCATGGAGAACAGTGAGTTTTGTTTCACTGTTTCAACCTAGAGTTGTCTGTAGATGTTTTTTCTCGCCTAGCCAGTGATTGCTGCAGTATCGGTATCAGTGTATCCCTATCCAAAACTATTAAACGCCAAAAGATGTACAAAAGAAGCTTTCTCTGAGAGAAACGCACAAAATGCAGCACCTGAACTTCACTAAGCGTCATGGGAAATACTGTTGAAATCACGATTTGTGGTCAGATGAGACCATTAAAAACGTCTTGGCCCCACACACCTGTTTGGCAATAAGAGTACTGCATAGAAGGAAAATCCCCCAAACCCAGAGTAAAATATGGTGGTGGATTATTGATGCTCTGGGGTTTACTGCCTAGTGGTTCAGATGCTCTTGTGAAGACTGATGACAGCATGAACTGTGCTAAATTCTAGGATATTTTAGCCCACAACCTGGTCACGTCTGCCAAGAGTCTAAGAATTGGTCTTAGACGGCCATAGATCTTTCAAGAAGATAATGACCGCAAATCTACGTCCAACGTAGGCAGAAAAATCTTCTGTCTGAATTGAAGAGGGAAGCCCACATGCAAAAACCTAAAAGTATAAAGGAGATTATAATGTTTTGCAGGAATGACTCCAACTATGCCGATCAGCCATAACATTAAAACCACCGACAGGTGAAGGGAATATCTCATTACATTAGCACCTGTCAAGGGGTGGGATATATTAGGCAGCAAGTGAACAGTCAGTTCTTGAAGCTGATGTGTTGGAAGCAGGAAAAATGGGCACGCATAAGGATCTGAGTGATTCTGACAAGGGCCAAATTGTGATGTCTAGATGACTGGGTCAGAGCTTCTCCAAAACGGCAGGTCTTGTGGGGTATTTCTGGTATGCAGTGGTTAGTATCTACCAAAAATGGTCCAAGGAAGGACAACCAATGAACCAGCGAGAGGGTCATGAGCATTCAAGGGTCAATGATGCACATGGGGAGCGAAGGCCAAACCCTCTGATTCAATCCCACAGAGGAGCTACTGTAGCACAAATTGCTAAAAAAGTTAATGCTGGCTATGAAAGTGCATCACAGCTTGCTGCGTATGAGGCTGCGTAGCTGCAGACCGTCCAGAGTGCCCATGCTGACCCTTTGTCCGCCACCGAAAGTGCCTACAATGGGCACATGAGCATCAGAACTGGACCATGGAGCAATGGAAGAAGCCGGCCTGGTCTGATAAATCATGTTTTCTTTTACATCATGGATGGCTGGGAGTCCATGCATTGACGAGTCTGAGCTGTTTTGACAGCACAAGGGGGACATACGCAATATTAGGCAGGTGGTTTTAATGTTATGGCTGATCGTTGTATGTTAGACATTACAGGAAGAGCTTCAGCACTGTCATTACATTATAAATGTACACTGATATTTGGCTTCCCCCATCAGTGTAAATGTTTTGTGAAAAAAAAAATGATAAAAAAAACATTAACCTTGTATGTTTAAACTTTAAATATCACTCACTGCATGGTATTTATTTTCATAATGGGGGCCAATACTTCTGGAATCACCCGTATATGTCCACGAAATGGATTCCTGAGGCCAAATTAGTAAAATACACAAAGAAATTTTTGTCATAATCATGCTTTCAACCCTTCTGACACACTGTAACAGACATGAATTAGTGAATACCAGTTTGAGATGGATTTCTGCATTTCCTTATACATAAGCAAAGGATGTACTAGAGTTGGTGTATTATTAACAGATAAAAGGTTGGAGTTCAGTGACTCCATGCATAACACTCTCCTTTCTCATATACTTACAAAAACAAAACTGACAATGTTGAACTAACACTAAAGCTATATTAAAAAGGAAGCATGGAGTATGTCTGCCCAGTGTAAGGCTTCATTTAACACATGAGTCAGTTCATAAAAATGTGTGCTGGACTCCTGATTATCTGTGGATGCAGAGTTATGAGTCAGTGATGTCCACACCATCTATGAAAGTTGGATGCAATGGTTTATTGGGAAATCGTTATCAGCAGCTGTGTTCCTTGGCCTCATACGTTGGGAGTATGTTATGTCCATGGGAGGTTTTCAAGTTAAGACTATTCTCATTAAGAAACACAGATGAATCGCTGCTTCTCATGCAATCAACATGAGATGTGTACATGTGCTGACACCTAAAATAGAGTTTCAATAAGTGTGTGGAATCACAATAGCAACTATTCAGGAAATAAATCTCACACAACCTCACGCACTGAAATAGCTAGCCCCATGTAGTGATGTTTTATAGAATGGGTCAGGCTAAGCTAATGAAAACACTAGCAAGTGACAATATGTAAAAATCTATTTTTTGTTTTTGGCTAAAAAAAAAGCAACATTGAGAGGAATTACAGACATACTTATCATCTGCAGACAAGCAAATGGATGGTTAAAACATCACTAAATTATCCAGATCATCTGAAAACCGCATGGAAACATCATTAAAAATAGTATTTGGGAAATTGTACCAGGATGCACCCACACCATCACCTCCAAGACATAGCGCTGGTGCAGTTCTGATGGTGAACAACAACCATTTTGTTTTTGTCTTTAAGCAGTTGAGCTGGCTCTGGAGTAACAGAACCATTTCTTTCCTTGTCATAACAGTCTCTGGTCTGAGCCAGAGTTTTTTTTGTTTTTTTTTAAACCAGAGTCTCTCCAACAGCTGCATTGAATTATGCGTCGTGAACACTGGGAACCTTCCACCCACTGCTCCTCCAGGGTCCTTCTGACCAGACCAGCCCGAGCCGGAGCTTCAAGCACAGTCCCAGCATGCCGATTCAAGTCATTTACAGCATTTATTGACCCGACAGAAGCAAAGCATTAGGTTTATGATGTGACAATTAAGATTGTCAGGATTTTTTTCCAGAAGGATTAATTTATTTCACCAAAACGACAAGCCAAGAAATGGCTCTCTCTGCCATGAATGGAGGCTCTGGATAGCAGCGGCTGGCTGTGGAGGTAGTTCTTGGGGAGAATGCCATGTTTAACCTCTAAAAAGCGTGGAGAAGTGTTTCCCTAGGCTACAGTCCAGAGGACAACCAGGCCTAAGCACATTCCAGCCAGCACTCACTCACTGCTTTATACTTTCATCTAGCACAACAAAGATGAACTCTAAAACACACAAGCACACAAGCACACACACACACACACACACACCCTGAGAGAGACATTAGGATGAAAGTATATTTCATCCACAAGTAAACTTCACTTTTCCATAAATAAAAACTGCTGCCTATGATTTGGGGAATAAATACTTGCACCAAATTCTTTAAATTAATCAAAAACATCCTAAAGCCTCACTCTGGAAAAATAAGACACTTATTGCTAAAATAAGAAAAGAAAAACAGGAAACTGACTGAACGTGTCAAATACATTTCTCAGGAGTTGCCAAGTTCAGTCTGGCTGAACATTTATCACTGCTGTAGCAACAAATTCTTATTTAGAGCACTTTAGAAGCAATAAAGTTGCAGTGGGGTGACAAAGTTACGCTTGTTAAACATAGTAGTTAATTTGCCTGAGTTTAGATCTCAGGTAACTGGACTAATCTGTGGCTAGGCCACTAATAATTAATCGCTGGATTAAGCAGTAACTCTCTGTGTTTCAATAGCATTAGCCAGTGTATTAATGAAGGCATTTGGTAAAAATGGTTCTAGCATTACTTACACATTGCTATCACGGCTTTTCTAAAGAAGGACAGATTACTCACTAAATCCTACCTCTACCAAAATACTAGCACGGCTAACAGTGTTAATACTGGGGAGCAGATATCAGGATGATTTCCGATTTAGCCAACAGACGTTGGGTCAATGTTAGCGTACCACTGAATAGCGACTCAAAATAGACTTTGGACTTCTTGTGGCCTCTTGTGCTTTTGTGTCTGACAGAATCAGTACAGACATAAGTGGACAGCTAAAATAGAGTTATAGAGTTTCAAAAATTCTCAGAAACCACAGCACCAAATATTCTGGAAATACATCATAATAGTTTGTATACTGCTAACAGGTAACTTACTAGCTTTCATTCACTACTAGCACTCACAAATTAGCACACAGCCCAAAGATATTGTGAAAAAAATGTATCGTATAAGAGCTGAAAGAATGTCAGACTGAGAGAAACCTGGCTTTCTTTATTTATGACTTTAATGCATTTTTTTCTGAATTAAATCTCTGAACCATCCATAGATGCTCTCACAATCCGACAAACTGCAACTTTTTTTTGACCTCACTGACTAACCGTAATGATCTCGGTGTTATAGCGCATTATATTGACGGACATTAGAAACTGCATTCAACTGCTCTGACTGGAAAACAGAAAAGAGGCACAACACCCATTTGTGTGCCAAGCATTTCAGGGATGTAATAAAGTGGTGAAACACTGAAAAGGAAAGCATCACACTAGCACAGATGATGTAAGGCATAACTGCAGCTGTGAGAGAGAGATGACTTTTGTTTTTTTTTTTTAAAAAAAATATGATTACATATAGTCTCTGGAACGCCATCACAGTATCTCTACAGAACAGCGTGTTTGTCCATGCCTGAGCCAAATCACTGAAAACACAGTAGTCCTACCAAACATTGTAGAAAAGCCACAGTAGCTTCACAAATGTAAAAATCTCCTGCTCAATTAATCACCATTAACCATTAATTTTAAAAACAACAACTAAATATTATGATTAATCACAAGCAATTACTTTAACAGTCTGGCCACGCATGTTTATTTATTACATTTATTTCCACATTCTGCACACATTAGAAACATAAAATTGCTTTTTGGCTGTTATAATTTATTCTGAAATCCTGCTGCACAGTTCACTGCCAGTGAAGTATTTGTCTCTTCCACAATCCGTCTGGTTTATGGCTTTGGTAGGGGTTTAGCATGTTTGTTTTCCAACAATAATATCTAAAATGATCTTGTTCACATATTTTTAATTCTTTGTTCATTGTGTTACTGCAAACAACGTGACCTGCTTGAGCTGTTGCCATGGCAAAAAAAAAAAAAAAAAAAAGACCCTCGTTCCCAGTCCCTGACATAACTGGTTCCTCGGTTCCAGACCAGCAGGTTTCTGGTGCTGTAAGAGAAGCAGTTTAACTGACAGAGAACTTGTTCTTTTGCAGCGCGAAAGCCCAGACCAGTTTGAGGTTAGGCACTGAGAGTGGAAAAGCACTAACACTGTCTCTAACATTTAAGAAGATCTCAAATTTGCTGCTGTGCTTTATGGGTTGTATTACAGGAAAAGCAGATAATAGAAATATTGTAGATTTAGAGGCTGTGTATAATATGTACATATAATCTGCAAACCGTTATGGTATAAACTATCGAAAGTGTATAATTTAGCCAGAACAAACTGTCTGTTTATAGAAGATGGTAAAGCATGCTTCTTGCCATTTTTATCTTGCATTTCCTCAGGACTATCACTTAGTGGGCTAGAATATGTGTGTATGTCTGTGTGTTAAATCCTTCCCTGTAAGTTGTATTACACACACACACACACAGTGAATGTGTGGGAGAGTTTCCTGGACTATGGTTCTAAGACCTTTGTCTGTTTTCTGTGCTACAGCTCAATGTTTTTTTATGTACATATTTTACACCAATGCCTACTACACTCCAAAATCTTGTGTTTCATGAGTGTCTGTCTTTCACCATACAAAACCCATCAGTGACACTCTGACATTCCTGAGTATTTGCACGAGAGGTTCACTATCATATGTCCCAAGTGTGCGACTTGGGTATTAGAAGCAGGTGGGCAAAGAATTTACACATAGAAAGCCTGAAATTTAGCAGGAAACAAATATGCTTTCTTACTCATGTCTTGATGGTGTCATTTCACCTCCAGGCCCAGATGATGAATTCAAGCACACGCTCCAATCGACTCAGGACTGAACTGCTTAATGGAAGCCGACCAGGACAAAAAAAACATTTTAGCTGAATTGAATTTAGTGTAGAAACACGGCATGTACCATTCTGCTGCGACATTGCATTTTAAAGCCTGAGCAATGCTCCACTGGTCATGAGTGCCAATTCAAATAAACCCATTTTAAAGCCAAATAATTAACGTCACTGTCCGAGCTGTATAATAACGCTCGACAAAAGAGAGGGCCTTGAATACTGACCAATCGGCTCTGAAGGTCTACATGGTGTTGGCACCTGTTCTGCTTATACTTTCGTACTAAAACAGTTGAAGAAATAAACCCTGTGCAGTGCTATTAAGCTGACGAGCGAGAGCTGCGGCAACATGAAGCAGCCGGGTAAAATTCTTCTTAAGCCTGAGAATGGAAAATCTCTCTTTCACACGCATACATCTTCTCAAATACACAGAAGCCAAAGTGAGAAATCAGTGCAAAAACATCTAATGACAGGACATGCTGCGTGACGCCGGTGTGCTTGGAACTTTGAGGCAAGGCTTAAACATTACTAAGTAAAGTCCCTCCCTGGGCTTTATTTTAACACAGCTTTGATGGATTGGTCAACAAATCCATCACTCTGTGAATCTTAGCTGTGCCAGCTGCTGGATCAAAGCTGTTAGTGAGTAATTTATATCTGAATTTCCGGTTTACATCGGACACTAAATCTATCTAATCAAACAGCCATAAGTCTATTACGTTTACTTTGGCACGGTGAGCTTGTTATTCACTCAGACTTCTCTCTTCCTCTTCCAGCTGCTTTCAATGCCATTCCAGCAACAAGCAGTACAGAAACGCATACGGTACATTACACTTAGTTTCTCTTGTATGATGAAGATCAGGCCTCTGTGGTCAATACTGAAAGGAAATTTGTATGCAACGTGAGCTACAGATGAACAGTAGGGTTGTTACAGTGTCATGATTGGTCACGGTTGGTCATGGTGTATGATCTGATGGTTACCTCACCGAGGATTTTTTTCTTGTGACTACAAGGCTGTGAGTTCACATTCTAGGACTGCCAAGGAATCACTCTTGGGGGAGGGAGCAGTACATTTTCAATATGGTCCTTTCAGAACTCACTAGGGAATGGTAGAAACTGTAGTGCGCATATAAACAGGGTTATGCGGTAAGCTGGCCACCAGTTCATTTTCAGTTTTTATTGGTGGGGAAAAAGGATGACTGCTCTTTTTGTGTATGTTTGACTGATAACTCATAGCAACATGTTAAAATGCTGACTTCCTACACAAAATGAGTAAAGCTTGAAAGACTTGCGTTGTTTAAGTGGAAGGAAGGCTGAGCTCAGGTTACTGGCTGTGTGGAGTTCCTGTGCATGATCATGTAGGTTTCCTTTGGGTTTTCTACTTTCCTCCCACCTTCTAAAAACATGCTGGTAGGTTGATTGTCTACATTAGCCTACATTACTTTGCCCTTAGGTGTGAATGTGTGTGTGTGTGTGTGTGTGTGTGTATGATGCCCTGCAATGGACTGACATGCTATCCAGGGTGTATTCCCACCTCAGGTCTAGTGTCCCTGGGGTAGACTCCAGATCCACCGTGACCCTGACAAGGATGAAGAGGTTACTGAAGATGAATGAATGAATGTTGTTTTCTTTCTCTCCTCCTGAGCAGTGAGCTGAATGACTGTGTATGTGGCCTTGAGTAAAGTGAAGCTGAAAGTGACGAATGTATTTGTGTTGATGTTATCTTTTTTTGGTTTCTGAGTGGCCTACCGCCCACACTGTTACATTGTTACAGTACCCTAACATGTACAATAGTGATTGTGAGTTTTAAGTAGTTTTAAATTTACACTACATTCTCTACATTCTTTTCTATTCTATTCACCCTTGATATATCAGCAGTGGCTCTCAGACTGGGTTCATGCAGTCCGTGATTTTTTTAATTTAGTTACAGCTGTGGAAATCACAACCTACTACAAGTAAGGCCTTGGACCTAATGTGTTCTGTCAGTGGAAAGTTCAGGAATAGAAAGCCTTATGGCTCTAATAACTAGAAAAACATTATCATACAAATGCAATATTTGTACTGAGGTCCGTGGAATTGATTTGATATGTAAAGGAGTCTCTGGCTACCCCAGTTATATATGTTTTTCAGAACAGTTTGGTACCTTTTGTTATGAAAGAGCAATATCATAGCTACATCTGACCATCTTTCCCAAATTATGAATCAAAACAGAGCATTTCAGGGTGAAATAAAGAAGTAAAATAACTGGTAAAAGCATTGTGACTGTCTCATGGACTGTGTGTTTCAACACTGACTCCTATTGGCAGGGTTTGAACAATAAGGATAAAATATGGTATTGTAATTATACCACCAAAGGCCATGATTGCAATGAATTTAAAAAACAAAAATCAGTGAAGCTCTAATGTTACCTAGTTAAACATACAAATGAGTATAACATGAATACAAATGATTAGGACTGAGTGACTGAGATTGGTCGGGATGCTCACATCAAAACAATGAAGCAGTTAATGAATTAATTAAGCATGTAGCAGTTATGTTTTTGTCATAACAAAGTCACGCAGCATATTTCATTACCACAGTAACCAATCAGATTATTCACAAATAATATGTTGCTTCATAATGATGGCTTTTGTGTGGAAAATAAATGTCCTCTGGTGTAAAAAAAAGAGGGGGAAAAGGACATCAATGGAAATGTTTTAATGACTCCCATACTAATAAAGGCAGAAGACAACAAATGTGAATGGCATTGTCGGGATAGTTTTAAAGTTGATGTAAATAATAAGAATAATAATGATGATGAACTGACCAGATGTGGTTAGGAAAAAACATCCAGAGATGACATTTGTATTGAATAAGAAACCTACGAGCTTCAAAACAAAAGGTTCTCCAGTGTTTCAAGGCAGTGAAGAAGGAGCATAATGAAGCATAAGTGATAACTCCACAACCAAACCACTCTCCTTTAAATGATTAGCAGGAATAAACAGGATTGAGTGAGAGTGGAACAATGTGGAGATAATCACTCTTTTAAAAGCAGTAGGAATCTCATTCTGTGTTGTTTTCAACCCAAATCATCACCAAACAGTGTGTAATGCTGTACTGAATGGCACAGTAATGCTGTTTATGCCTGTGAAAAGTGCTGTTTGAGTTTTTTCTTCATGCAGCACAGCAGCATGGACGTGGCCTTATTGTAGTTCAGGGCTCTAACATCTGGCAGACTACTCAGTATGGAAGCATGCAGTTAATAGCCAAGTAGCATCCCAGCAGCAGAACCAGCTGTTTTTTTTTTTTATCATTATTCAACTCATGAGCAGAACTTTTACCTAAGAGCATGAGCTCGAGCTTCTTGCGGTCGACCCGGAACCTCTCCTCAGTCCACTCGGGGTCGTGGGGCGCCGCCGCTCCGCCGTGCTGCTCCTCGTCGTCGGAGCCGTGCGGCGGCGGGGAGTCGCTGGAGCTCGGCGCCTCGGGCTGCTGCATGAGCCCGCTGACCGAGCTGCGCCGAGCGGCCATGGTGTCCGCGCGTTTCCCACCACTGACCCAACGCGGCGCACACACAAACACACACACACACACCACGACACACACACACACACACACACACGCGTGCGCGCACTGCCTACGAGCGCTCTTCAGGCGTTAATGTCTTCTTCGCATCGGACGCGGTCCCGTTAAGTTCCCGTGGTGTGAGGTAAAACGCGCGAGGCATTGCGCTCGTTCCGCTCCGGTCGGGAGCGCGCTCTTTAACTGCGCGCGCGAGAAGAGCGCCGCCCTTTTGAGAAAACTTCTGAGCAGGACTGAAGGATTGTCTCCTGCGCGCGCTCGCACCCCGGCCCACTGCGACACCAAGTTAAAGAAAGGCGAACTGCCTCTTTTGGAGGGGTCCTGTGAGCTGATTCACCACCAAGACTGAATAACAAATCATCATAATAATAATAATAATAATCATCATCATCATCATCAGAATCATAAATTATCATCATCATCAGGATCATAAATTATTATTATTATTATTATTATTAGGCACAGTGGCACAGTTGGTAGTGGTGCCGCCTCGCAGCTGTGTGGACTTACATGTTTTCCCTAGTTGTGAATGTGAGTGTGTGTGTGTGTGTGTGTGTATGTGTGAGTGTATGCTCCCCTGCAATGGACTGGTGTCACATCCATTGTGTAACCAATAGCATCACACCATCAATCTGCCTCACACCTACTTTTCCCAGGATAGGCTCCAGATCCACGGCAGCCAAAGGATAAAGTGATTACTGAAGATGAATTACATGATATGGTCAAAAGTTTGTGGACACCTGACCATCAAAGCTGTATGTAAACCTTCCTCTAACTGTTGCCACAACTTGGGAGCACACAGTTGTATAGGATGTCTGTGTATGCTGAAGCATTACAATCTTCCTTCAGTGGAACTAAGAGGCCCAGACCTGTTCCAGCATGACAATGCGCCTGTGCACAAAGCGAGCTCCATGAAAACATGGTTTGTTAAGGTTGGTGTGGAAGAAGTGTCCTGCACAGAGCCCTGACCTCAACCCCACTGAACACCTCCGAAATGAACTGGAACACTGACTGAACCTCAGGCCTCCTCACCTGACATCAGTGCCTGACTCTAACTAATGCTTTTGTAGATGAATGAGCACAAATCCCCACAGCCACGCTCCAAAATCTAGTGGAAAGCCTTCCCAGAAGAGTGGAGCTTATTATAACAGCAAAGGGGAATAAATCTGGAATGGGATGTTCAACAAGCACATGTGGCTGTGTCGGTCAGGTGTTCACATAATTTTGGACATATACAGTGCATAGGCCTTGACCGTTGTTTAGCCTATAAGTAAGGCTTCCCTCCACCCTCCGTCATTATAATCTGCAGCACAATCCTTACATTTATGGAAAAATCACATTAATTTCACACATGCTCGTAGGTTTTTTACATGTAATTAGCCTATGTGAGTAAGCGCATTTCAACATGTTATGAGATTATGTGAAAAATGATATCACGTGTAATTAAAAAAGTTATTCATGTCAGAAAATCACATCTGAACAATGAAACCACATGTCCTACATGTGAAAACTTAACATCTGAAAATAAACGGATGTGAGAATGAAAATACAGACACGGATCCTACATGTATAAAGTCCACACCACACAATTCAGATAGATAGATAGATACATTGGAACACACATAACTTAGTCAAACTAATATACAACAGACTAGATATGATTCATATACATCCAGCATGCAATTTTTTACACTTCTATTTCAGTGCATGATGAATTACAGAAAGTCATATTTTTATTTGGCCCTAGATTAAAAAAAAAAAAATTACAAAAATTTTGAAGCAAGTTTGATGCAACTTTTTAAAATAAAAAATATCATAATTGAGGACTACAGTTTTTATAACTGACATAACTGGTTTCTATAAAAGTGAACTTTATTGATCTGACATTAAATCATACTGAATATAACAAACAGAAGCTGCGCCTAATAGATACACAAAGTGTTGCGATCAACAGAGAAATACTGACATCTCTTGGTGTGCTATGGTAAAATATTATTGCTCATAACAGTATGAGCCCTGAAATAAAATGAATGACCCAGAAAGACCCCTAGAAGAAACAAGATCTGAAACAAGATGCTGAAGACTGAGAATTTCATGATATATATACTGGTGTACATAATTAGTCTGTATATTCGTTTATTTAATTCAGGAATTCATCTTCAGTAACAACTTCATCCTTATCAGGGTGGAAGTGCATCCAGAGCCTTTCTCAGAAACACTGGCCAATCAGCCTATCTGTATGTTTTTTAGACGTGGGAGGAAACCGGAGAACACAGAGGAAACCCACACAGACAAAGGGAGAACATGTGACACTCCATACAGACAGTAACCTGAGCTAGGGATTGAACTGGGGACCCTGGAACTGTGAGGCAGCAACACCAACACTGCCCAGTATGTTATATTAGTTATAGAGCATTCACAAAACAACTACATAGACAAAGACAAAGACAAATCCATCTTCCATACCGCTTATCCTACACAGGGTCACGGGGAAGCCTGGAGCCTATCCCAGGGAACTCAGGGCACAAGGAGGGGGACACCCTGGTTGGGGTGTCAACCCATCACAGGGCACAAACACACACATTCACAATTTAGAAATACCAATCAGCCTACAACATATGTCTTTGGTCTAGGAGAGGAAACCAGAGTACCCAGAGAGAGTATGCGGGCTCTGCGCACACAGGGCGGAGGTGGGAATTAAACCCCCAACCCCAGGGGGGCGAGGCAAACGTGCTACCCACTAAGCCACCATGCCCCACAAAAACAACCATTAATGTAGTAAAGCAAATTGATAAACACTGCATCATTACAATCATGCTTGAAATATTTAGCCCTTATATTTGGATCCTAGTCTAATTGTAATGCATGTTTTAGAATACATTTATGAATTCCATACTCCCTATATACTCATAAAACCAATAAATGGGCGATTCCATAATTGGGGTAACGTTTGTGTTCCACTGATATTATAGCGTACTGCAGACTGAGACATACCAGTCTGGCCACTTAGTCTTATTTGTCTTAATTTATGGATTTGTGCTGGCTTGCATTCTTTAATCATTAATATATGTTTTATATTTCTTTAATTAATCCCATTAACATGAAATGACCAGGTTTCACAAAAGTTTCAGTAAATTTGTGTGTAATTTAAATAAATAAGCTAATTATACTTAACAGTGTAATCTGTATATAAAATTTCAGTCACTCATCGACTATAGACCCGAGTGTTTTTACCACACACTATTAAACTGGACACCTTACCAAACCAGTCGAAGATGGTGGTGGTCATAGGCAATTAGGAGGGATAATTGGTCCGAGGAGCTCCGTCTTGGCTGTCATCTCAGCTACGTAGCTGACTATCATATCAGTAACGTAGGCTTGCTAACAAGAATTTAACAGGCTTAGCTTGTTAGATAGTTGCCATGCATAATTTCTGCTGCTTTAAATAAACTCTACATCAAGAAACTAGCTGTCTAGATAGGTAGATAGAACACTAGAAAGCTAGTTCATGTTGTCTGTAATAGACACATTTAGCTAGCTAACTTTGTTCAGCTAACAAATCAATTTACGGCATCTGGCTGGGCCACACCTCGGCTTTCCATGCCACGATGTCCTCGATGTTGTAATTGTAAAACATTACATCTTGAACAAACAACAAGTTTGTAAGCATAATGAGACTTGTTTGGCTTCAATTTCTTTCTGTAAATGCGAGAGTAGGTGTGAGTTTCTGTGAGATATGTATATGTCCTGTCATTGCAAGCATTATTAGCATAATTACCATCGTTTTAGCTACTGACACAGCGCCAAGCCATAAAGATCTTCTAGAGTTACACCACTGAAAGTGTTAGTTTGGCCAAATAACACTGTCATTTAGTGTTAATCCATAATAAAAATCAGTGGATAACATTTTAGCTAACATCAATCTGATTCCTAAATAAAATTCTTGGTAGATTCTTTAGCCAGATTATAACTAAATAGCGTCAGGTTGCTAGGCTACTCGGGACTTTTTTCAACCAGGTTGCTGAATCTATATAGATCAATCGATCAATGCAGTATATATGATTAATCAAGGTTAACATGTAAATTTACCCAAACTCAGGAGCTCTCTTAGGATATGAACGTTTTCCGAACTTTTTTCCGAATCTGGCTTTGATTTTCATCAAAGCCAAATTTCTTGTGTAAATTCTCCTCCGAATGATTAACGAATAAATTTGTTTGTGTCCAGTTTGATAAATCCAGTTTGATAAATGAGGCCTGTATGTAAAAATGTGATATTGTTGTTAAAATTTTTGAATAGTTTAATTGTTTTCTTAAACTCAGTACATTTAGCATTTGTCCTCAACCTTTGATCAATTATGCTTCGTTGAATTAAGTCTCATGCATTTAGGTAGTTCTGTATTATTGCACTGATATAATATATTTTTATGAAATGGCCTTGAAGGTTTGTTTGTCTAGAAACAGCTCATATTTAGTCACAGTTCAAGCAGTAGTCATGTACAGTAGCTTGTATGGACTGCAGGAAAGGACAACAGCTAAATAAAATGTTGATGTATGACCTATGTAAAGCAGACTAATCGATTATGTATTATGTATTATGTAAAAACCACCTAAAAATAATTCACAGAATTTACAGAATACATCTGCTGTACATTACCACAACAGAAGCACTAAGGACAAAAGCGTTCCTATGCGGTTAGAAACTAGCCAATAGGAACGCTTAAACTTGGTCACATGATCGAAGGTTAGCAAAGATGCGCGTACTAGGAAGCTGTGAGAGTTTAACTGTAACAAAGATGTTATAAAGGTAGCAACAAACACGTAAGTATTGCATTGTTACTATTTTTTGTATTAATAACGCGTATTTTATATTGCGGAGGTTTATTCTGTGTTACGAGAAAGCAAGCACCAGTGTTTTCTTTAGTAGGCTCGTATAGCCTTTTGCTAACAAGATGAAGGCTCGCGCGCACAGGGCCGAATCCCTAACGGCTCCCGTTGTGGAGCTGTAGTGCACTTCGTAGGGCGGAGACGTCATGATGTCATTGCGTACGTAGTGGACCTATAGAGGGAAAGTGGACGCGTTTGGGATTCAACCTGGAAAGTAACGCCTACTCTCAGCACTGGCGCGATAACTATAGATAGGGCTTGTGTGCAGTTAATATAAGATGGTGTTATTATTATTATTATTATTATGAAAACTGTTTATAAGACCAAACACGCTGTAGTTTACCCTAAAGTCTCCGGAAATAGTCTCACAGCACTGCTACACGACATGAAAACCGCTGTTGTGGATCAGGGATCCTCTGGGTCTCAACAAAGGAGTGGGCGGTTTTTACTCTGATGCAGATCCACTATGACCAAAAGTTTGTGTACACCTGATCATCACACCCACATGTACTTGTTAAACATCCCATTCCAGATTTAGTCTCCACCTCTTTCCTGTTATAATAAGCGCCACTCTTCTGGGAAGGCTTTCCACTAGATTTTGGAGCTTGTCTGTGGGGATTTGGGTTCATTCAGCCACAAGAGCATTAGTGAGATCAGATACTAATGTTAAGAGAGGAGGTCTGGGGTGCAATCAGTGTTCCAGTTCATCCCAAAGGTGCTCAGTGGGGTTGAGGTCAGGGCTCTGTGCAGGACACTCGAGTTCCTCCAGTCCAAGCTTGTCAAACCATGTCCTGATGGAGCTCGCTTTGTGCACAGGGGCATTGTCATGCCGGAAAAGGTTTGGGCGTCTTGGTTCCAGTGAAGGGAAATTGTAACGCTACAGCATTACAAAGTAGTGATGGGAAGATCGGATCACTTTACTGACTTGGATCTTTGAATCTCATTCAGTAAAATGAACGATTCTTTATTCAGGTCATTTCATTCATTTCGTTAATTTGAGCAGAATTAAATTGTTACATTTTCAATAGCCAAATTCCCCCAACATGTCTACTTACGCAAACTTTGATCAAATTTGGAATAAGCGGGGAAAAAAATGATAATGCAGGCATGGACAAATTACAAGAAACAGAAACGATTAATTCACCACTCAGCTGGGTCTTCTGGTCCGAGCTGTTCATTCTTTTGTCACATGAAAGCTGCATAGGCTGAGACTCTGAAAAGTTTAAAGCATCAACTAAGTCTTTATTACCAGATTCAGTGTTATGGAAAAGAACATCATGACAGAAATGGCTTATATATGGGTGTAAAAGTCAGGTGTCCACAAGCTTTTGGCCATATCTTGTATGAAGCTAAAAAAAAGAAAAAAAAAAAAGAAAGGCCACTTTTAGAAGCTTATTGGTCACAGTGATGCGTTTAAGGTGTTCATTCAATCATCTTTAAATGCTTTATCTCGGTTATGCTTGTTGTGGTTTACATTACTTTTTTTTTTTTTTTTACATTTTGGTAAACAGAAACAAATAGGTTAATTAGGAAAGATCGCAGGCGAGTTGAAACTTTGGGACGTGGCATTAAAATAAGAGTCCTGCATACAGCTCTAGGTGGAAGCGTTAGAATCTGTTCATACCATCAAGTGACAAGTTGCAACTGGTTTGTTAAAAACTGATAGCTGTGTTGTGGGTGTGCAGCGACGGTTGTTGTTGTCGCTTGTGTATGTGCACTGTACAGCAGATTAGCAATAATCTCTCGTACTACCTTCCAAGCATCTGTTTTTCTTCATAATGTCTCTATACACATTTAATAAGCGATCAGCAAAATAAGAAAATGCAAAGGTCTGTGATGAAAGGACACGATGACAGAAAGAAACACAGCTGTAAGTTTTTATTCCAGACCATTTTCTGTAAAAGCGCGGATCGTGCCGATTGATGACGTAAGCAGAACGTAGTACTTTTCTTGAAGCGTAGCACTATCGTTAGAGGAGCCATATGTCGAAATCCATTTTGGCATTGAGTGGAATCTCTTCTTCTTCTTCTTCTTATTATTATTATTATTATCTTGTAATTATCTCCAGGATACTATGTAGTAGCTAACTACTCTAGTTAGAACATGAGTATTTGATGTACTATTTGAAATTTTACAGAATGGCAGAAGGTGGTGATGGAGAACCTGTGGCCAGTTCATCTGGGACTCTGCGTCCGTGTTTCTCTTTGGGAAGAGGACTCGCAGGACGCTCTTTACTGAATCCTCCACCTCCGGGCAGACTCACATCCCTGCGCTCCAGAGACCTGACACTCGGGGGGTATAAAAAGGTCAAGCACACTCCTTTATCCATATATAGTCAACGTGCCTCTACATTACATTGTCTTCACATTATATATATATATATATATATATATATATATATATATATATATATATATATATAACATATGAAATATACCAGATGTGTTCACTGTGTTGCTAAAGTTAATTATTGGAAACTTTAATAGTAAGCACAGACCTTCTTGCTTGTCATCCCATGCAATCAAATGAAATTTAAGTAATCTGGCAGACGGCATTTTTTTTTTTAAATGAAACTATTTTAGTTTCTCAACTGCTTTTATTCCAAGTGATAAAAATCCAAGAATACGTGAAGTTTATGGGCCTTGCTCAAAGGGTTAATACTGCATAGACCAAAAGCAGGATTTGGACAAACAACCTTATGGAAACACTTCCTTATGCATCCAGGAAACCAGTACATACTTTTATAAAGTATACAGATTTCACATATTGACTCGAATGCTGTTCTTGTTCCTGCAGAAAACATTTGTACCAAACGTCCACTCCATTCGTAAAAGCAAAGACGAGTAAGTATCTGGGTGAAAGTAACTGTCAGCCACATTTAATTTAGTGTTCAGCCCACTGAACCCTTTTGTTTCATGCAGGTTAAAGGAGGAGCCTCGTACTGCGCCGAAGAAGGAGAAAAGAGAAAGGGAGGACAGGCAGAGAGAGCGCAGGCGGAGAGAGAGACCGCAGACTATTCAGTCGCACTCCATTTTTGAACAGGGTCCTGCAGACACCTTCAGGAAAACAGGTAAAGCACGCAAATTCTTTCACACCAAAATCAGCCAAGAGTGCAATAATAGTACTCAGTGATAGCAGCAGTGGCACTTTTATTTTGCAGGAAGTTGGGGGACCACAAATCTAAGCGACTATGATCCTTCAGTTCTTACTAGGAGTATTAAAAAGGAGAGGAACATTCCTGTGGATGATGACGATGGAATTTTAGAAAAGCTTCAGCGAGATGATGTAAATTAGTCATTTTTTCTTAATTCAGTGAAAATCCTGTTTAAAATTTTTTATTCGTCTCTAACTAACAGTCACTTATTTTTTGCTTTGTAGTTCATAGATGACCCTGGCCTGAAAAATGATCCCAAGCAGACACCAATAAGACTTCCACTGCATCAGTCGTTCGACTACTTGGCGACAGAGACGTCGACGTCTTGTAGGTTCAAAAGCCTTTATCTAAACAATATTAGATGAAAGCGCAGGTTGATTTTTTAACTCGGGAAGTAACAAAACACATGAAAATGACATGGTTTATATACTTCAGTAACCAAAGGGCTCCTTTAAAGTAAATGGTTACTACTTGCGGTATTCCTATGCAGGTGATATCAGGTAATTCCATGTTTGTGTCAGAATAGAGAACTCAACTGCTCCTCTACCCCTAACCACAGAGATTGTTTTGTATACACAATTTTTAATGCAGTAGTTTACACTTGTTCATTATGTGTGGCTGGAGTACATGAAGATCACAATCTTCAGAAGTGGATTGACTTCAGTGTAGCTGGACATGGAAGGCGTGCACAAACTGCTAATTTACCTTACTTTTTGCCACATGCACCAATGAGCAGCAGGGTTTTTTTTTTTTTTAATATGTACAAAATATCATAACTTGTGTACAAACAGAGCTACTGTGAAAATCTTCTTGTAGTGTTTAAAGTAAAATTAAAATTTAAATATTAGTTAGACAGTGAGGCATGCAAACCAGGACCTGCCATCGGGGTCTGGGAGTTTAAGGGGTTAAAAACTAAATTTCAAGAAACCTCTATGATGAGTTCCATTATTGGTCTAAGTTTGGAAAGTTTTTGGAACAAGAAAATACACTGATACCTGTCACTCAACTATGATTACCAGTATAGTTATATTAGTGTAATAAAATTATTGATACAATAAAATACAGATGAATGCCCATGTGTTATCATACATAACATTGCTTTCACAGTAAAAGAAGCACTGTCTGATCACACTTGTTCAAATTCTCTAAAAACGCACGAGAGGATTCCATCACAAACATGTGGAACTTCTGCAGGTCCTCAGCCGCCGAGTGTCGGAGAGCTTTTCCAGCAGTTGAGCGTTTCAGAGAAGGAAGAGCTTTTATTCATCCAGCTTCCCGATACCATACCTGTCTCCATAAAAGCTCTAAAAGGTGAAAAATCTGTGAAAAAATCTGATGCTGAAGACAAGCGTGCCTCTCATATCAAAGCACAAGTAAGTCAAACCTCCGGGAATCATACTCTCGATCTTCGGTTTGCTCGGAAATATTTTTAATACTTGAACGTTGTTTGTCGTGCCTTAGGATCCAGGGGAGAAAGAGGCTGCGCCTGTGCTCTCGGACTTCACAGAAGGATTCATAGGAAAAGTGCAAATTAGGAAATCTGGCAAAGTACAGCTAGTCATAGGGGACGTTACACTGGACGTGTTGGAAGGAGCAGCTTTTTCTTTTCTGCAGGTGAGATTACACACTGCTGCACAGGTGAAAAATGGAAAATGGAAGTCAAATAGTTCAGTAGCCATGCTTACATTTCTGTTTACACATCTAGCACCATGTTTCTCAATGCGGGTGCTAGAGACTACCAGTCTTCACATTCTGGTGTAGTCCCTCCTTCACCTCAGTTCAGTCTAGATCAGACTTGATAATTACCCGTTGAAATGATGAAGTGATGTAGCTGTAGCATAAATATTGAGAATGCAGGATCGAAGTGTGTATTCTGGAACAGTTTAGAGATGACACATACGATACGAACACATGTTTCTATGTGTGCTTTCTCAGCAACTCGTGTGTGTGCGGCTCACAGAGGGTCTGACTGGCGACATGACGGTGCTTGGGAACGTCAAACACAAGCTGGTGTGTTCCCCTGACTTCGAGGCTCTCCTAAAAGGGGTCAAGGCTCCATCACACATCCAGCCGCTCTTAAATACTATTCAGACGTGATGAGCTTTCCAGGCAGCCTGTAAAGTAAAGTTGCCAGAGGATGTTTGTAATGATCATGACTGATTTGCAGAAGATAAGTGCTCTCTGTATACATTACAGAGATGGGATGCTATGTATGCTATACTACACACTGTTACCACACGAGAACTGTTCCACACGCATATATAACCTGTTACATGGCACGACACTCCACATGCCTATATGACGTATGTAGACTATAGCTGTGTTAAGAACACAACAGCCATCAGACTCATCGCTTCTGTGACAAGCAGGATATTTTGAATGTCGTATTTTATTATTCACGTTTTAAACTCAAAACTTTCAAACGCAAAATCTTGATTTCAGCTTGTCAGGTGACTGTAGAAAATGATTGCTTCCTGGAGTGTCTCCTTGAAGAAACAGGACAATTCAGTTCAAGAGGACAAGACAAAGCAGAACATTTCATTTCTCACAGTATACGATGGAATCTTTTAACAGGTCTATTTGCACACTATGCATTAACTTACAGTCCTTTTATGGTAGGGGAAAGATGACATAAACCAGGGCTTCCCTAACTAGGGGTCGTGACCACACGTGGGGTCGCTTAATTTACAAATGGGGTTGAGAGAGAAACTCACAGTCCCCTCATTTATTTTAAATTAATATTACGAATATAACTGCAAAAATGTATTCTGTTACTATTTTGTAATGTTCCTCTTTCTAAAGAGCAACATTTGAATGAAGGTAATTATAGCTATCCTGACACTGCATTAGAGTAAAAAAAACAAAAAAACAAAAATAGATCAATTTCTCAGTCCAGTACTACTTCCAGTAGTTCCTCAACATGATGGCATTACTCTGACTCAGTGGAACAAAAGAAGTCAATTAAACAGACATCGAAACATTTATTGAATATGGATTTACAGTCAGGATGGTGAATAATGAGGAGAAACCAACAGGCCTGATGTGTGGCGGAGTTTTGGTGCATTGCAAAAACAGAGTATCCACATATTTGTTTGCGTGCACTGAAAATGATTGCAAGCTGCTATCAGTATAAAGCCTAATTCAGTGCTGTTGCCTGCATTAAGTAAGGAATAACACGTGGTGGTATAAGAGGGAGAACATGCTTTGTGCATGCTGTTAAAAGACAACAATACACATCATGATGGTAGCAGTAACTCTGCTCCCAGTCGGGGAGCTATCACACCACCCCAGTGTGGGTTATTTTCCTATAATGCCACGCCCCCTCACGTTTTATTCCTTACCTATCGTTTGAAGCTGGACTTGACGGCGGAAATGAGATGCACCCTTTCAAACACACATGCTGACTTTTCGATATATAAAAATATAAGTTCACGCTTCCCACTAGACAGTGCAAGGAATATTCCTTTGGTTTTTATTCACACGCGTTATACATATAGCAAAATGTTCAAATGTAAAAATAGTCCTAAATTATAAATCTGGAATAAAAAATGTAGAGTAGTCAAGGCTTGAAGAGTCAGAGAAAAGTCATAATGTCTATTTGGGGTCCTTTGGCCAAAATGTTTGTGACCCCCAGGTATAGTCTTTCCAGATACAGAACCACACAGTCCGTATAAAATAACAGATTTTTATATCACACAGATACACTCCAATTACATTCCCACTTTCTCATAATCAGTGTAATACTGTACATGTTTGAGTTTGGGTTACATTGTATAGATACTTCATGTTGCTTGTTTCTTTTGTAGAAAATGTAGATATTTATTAAGTAAATGTACGACACAAAACATGGCGGCTGCGATTTTTAAGCATGATGTACAAGTGGATGTGTTCTACAAAGCAAAAAAAAAAAAAGTAAGTACTAGAGTTATTGTTAACTTTATAATAAACAAAAGCAAATGCAGTAGTCCTATAAACTCTGTCTTGCCTACACCTGATATGTAACGGACGTTTAAGCAAAGTCTTGCCCACCAAACTGGCCTTTAATGGTTTGTCACAGTACCAAATGCTTACTGCTGTTTACACCATGAACAAACAGCACTAATCAGGGAAACGTATGCCCTTCCAAAGCGGTTTTATCAAGGACGGTGCTCACCTTTTTTTTTTAATGCATACTTTCCACTACACATAGCGACCACTCACTTCTTAGTGCTACTCGTATTTTTTTTTTCAGCAGCAGCAGACTTTTTTCCCGCTGTTTTCTTGGCAGGCGCTTTGGCCTTTAACACTTTCACTCTAGATTTCTTTTTGCCACCTTTAGTCGCCGCCTTCTTACGTCTCGACTCCTTCCGTCGAACGAGATCCTCCCTCCCAAGTTCAGTCATGTGCTCCTCCCATGACTTCATCTCATTTTTATAACGTACTTTGTCATCCTCTGCTAGCTGCATATATACCTAAACACACACACACAAAAAAAAAAAAAAAACACACAAACACGGAAAAAACAAGGCAGTCAGATGTACATCAACTTAAGAAAATCTCAAATGAAATAATTGGAATGAATAACTGGGACTTGCTTGTTTCTGTGACAAGGACAGACTGGTCCAGTCATCGAACAGAGACTTCATTTTGCCCTGGAAGAGGAAATAGCTTTAAATGTTACAATCCTATACATACTGTAGCTGCACAGGAGACATGTTCATGGTATGGAAAAGCCATAATCACCCTTGTAAGAATTATACTGATAAATATTACATCCACAGACAGATCTTTACCGGCATAGTAGTTCCTTTTGCTTCTTCAAAGTGCTCTGCCATGAAGATGTTGAAGGCTGTTCTGGGGCGTTTGGGCTTGCCCAGACTAGTCAGTTCCTACACTCCCAACAAAACAACTTGATAAACAATTTTATAAATGCTATGTGCAAAACAGTCAGTTGTAAAAATGCAGTAAACAAAGAAACAACAAAAAAAACACTGTACAGTTTGATATAATGATTTTACAAATCACTTGTCTATTGTAGTAGAAACCATAAAACACTTCCACGTGGCAGACATTTTTTGCTGTTGATCTGTTGCTCCAGCACAGGAGAGTTAAAAAAAAAAACAAACAAAAAAAAAACTGAATTCTTACATCATCGGCTAAATACAACTACTCATAAAATTATTTAAAAAAGTGTGAGATTTGACACCTCGTTGTAGACCTTTTTTTTTTTTTTTTTTTAAACAAAATCTGCCTTTTTTCCCCGCTTTTGGTCATAAACTGAATTTGCCATTTTATACACTAAGTCCAGTGAACATTGCTAGATTTTAGTTCACATTATTGAACTCCATTCACCTTGGAAGCTTTTAAGTGGAAAAACTGAGTTGAGAAAACAGCACTGGCCTAAACATTAGGCTACAGATGTGAGGGGACGGAGATAATATCGGAGCGTTCAAAACATCTGCGCTGTCATATCAGATTCACTGTCACATCTGACTGCATCTGACTGCTCTTTGGTGTATTTTGAGCGATAACCCGTTCTAGAGCATTCCAGTGTTAAAATGTGGCACTCCTACACAAAAAAAAATGCGTAAAGGTTGGCAGGTCTGCCTTCTTTATGAGCCTGTACTTTTAATATCTGATATTAAAAGTAATTATTTAGGGATATAATGATGCCATTATGCACTCAGCAGCCACTTTTATGCAGTTATCTAATCAGCCAATCATGTGGCAGCAGCAGAATGCATAAAATCATGAAGATCCAGATCAAGAGCTTCCTTTAATATTCACATCAAACATGAGAATGAGGGGAAAAAATTGATCTAATGGGATTTTCACACATGACAATCTCTAAAATTTACACAGAATGGTGCGGGAAAAAAACTCCATCAAACAGCAGTTGTGTGGGTAGAAACGCCTTGTTGATGAGAGAAGCTGGAGTAGAATGAACAGAGCTGGTTTGAGCTGACAGAAAACCTACGGTAACTCAAGTAACCACTCTTTACAACCGTGGTGCGCAGAAAAGCAACAATAGAGCTACAACAGCAAAAGACCACATCAGGTTCCATTTCTGTTAGCCAATTTCTTTTGTGTACTCTGCGTGATTTTATGCATTACGCTGCTGTCACATGACTGGCTGATTGGATAACTGAATGAACGAGCTGGTGTGCAGACCTTCCTAATAAAGTGGTCATAAAATTTGTATGCTTCACTAACAAATAGACAGTAATTATCAGGGCTGGTGCAGTGTCTCTAGTGCACAGCTTATGTCGTCTACTTTTTCTGATGTCCGATGTGACTGATGTGCTCTTCAGGAGATCTTCAGAAGATTCAGCTTAGCAACAGATAATTCCAGTATCATAAATAGTTACACTATCCTAATTGGTGAGCAGCATATGGGCACATTTTCTACAATTCCTTACTTGGCGACAACAGTTTAGTCACTTACTGTGATATGAAACCGTATGTAACTGTAACAGGCATTACTGACGAGCCTTCACTCACCCTCTTCTTCCTGATCGCTCTTCTTTTCGCCATCTTCTGTCTTTTCTCCTCTGCTATAGCTGCAGACTGGGCAGGCGTGAGCTGATCCTGGTATGCCTTCATGTCAACTTTGTACTGCTCCCTGGCCGCTATGGACGCTTCTTCAAAAGGCTGCAAGAGGAAATTGGTCACAGTGACTACTAGGGCTGCACAATAGATTGAAATTATCGAAATATCGTGATATGAATATCGCAAGGGCTTGCGATAACTGATTTTAATCCTTCAAAAAGTTATGAAAAGTCAACGCTTTAGGGTGACAGATAGCAGAGAATGCTTTCTTTTCCTTAAAAGAACATGAAACGTGTGCTGGTTATGTCGTTTTCAGTTTTTAAATATATAAATATAATCTAAATTGATTTTACACACTTATAGTATTATCATACCGCATAATTTAACAAGTTATCGCATATCACATTTTTCTTCAATATCGCGCAGCCCTAGTGACTGCACATTAGTTTTTTTTTTTTTCCCCCTCAATATTTTTAAGTTCATGCAAGTAAACAGAGTAAAGAATAAAACGTTCTGTTATAGCAAAATAGTCAATGATGGGGTGGTGAAATGGTTACCATTCCAAAGTTCAGTATTTTCCTATAACAGCACACCCTGAAATGTTTTATTTCTCTTATACCACAGCTATTCACTACTTTTGTGGAACGTCCACAAAAAGATACTTCCTTCATTTATGTTCACTTACCATCACTTATGTTATAGCAGCTATAAACAGTCGTTCCCTCACTCCATCACAGTTAATGAGACAGTAAAACAAACAAACAAAAAAAGGCTTTTTCCTAACAGCAAAGCTCAAACTCCTCGTTCCTGAAGACTCTCCCATGACGGAAAACTTACTACGACGTGCTAACACCGGAGACTCCTTCCATAAACGTTAAATAAACGTTTCCTCACAGAAAGCTTCACCATATCAATGATCATATGTTTTTCTTTGTTTAAATCTCACATTTTTTCAATCAGGTTATTATTAGGCGTAGATTATATGGAGCGTCCATCGTACAGGCTTTCTATTTTATTTAAAATAGACAGCTTTCTATTTTATTTTCACTAATTTTCCACGTGCACCGATTTGAATACGGAAATATCACAATGTACACAGTGTGAGGAAACATTTCTGATTCAGGCTGGAGAAAGGGTATTTCTTCAAGCAATTCAGCACATGAGGATCATTTCTTCAGTTTCTATATTTGTCAAAGGACACAAAGAAAACGCAGACTTACCCGTTTTTCCTCTGGTGTAAGGGTCCTCCACTGCTGTGCTATCTTTCGGACAATATCCACTACTCTGATATCTGGAGGTTTGAAATGAGGGTTTTATTTAGTCCTGATTTACACATGAAGAAATGAGCAGGCTTCAGATAATACAGTTCTCAATATGAACATAATGATAAACGCAAGGTCTGATTTTTGTGTTAAAGGCTTTGTGTTGCTACAGTTGGGTAACGGGACCTTAATTTTTTCACTTGACACATGATGCAAAGCCTTCGAACATGGGAATTTTTTGTTTTTTTGCTTTAACGGTCGGATATGTACCGTATACACAGCAAATAAATGCCCTGACTGAATTAATGCATTTTACAATTTGGAAATGAAAGCATTTGTCTATAAATCAGTGTGAATCTGTATTACATAATCGTCATCAGTATTATCATCACCATTACACCATGCAATGATTTACATTTCCATAGAATTACAGCACCGGCGCTCTGCTCAGGTCATGAGTTTAAATCCCAGCACCGCCACTGTTAGGCCCTTAAGCCTCAACTGCTGAGACGTATAAATGAGATAAATGTTAGTCACTCTGGATAAGAGCGTGTACCAAATGCCGTAAATGTAACGCAATTATCGTTACCCGGTTTAAACTATCAGACTGTTACACAGCATACTTTAAATGCATAGTTGCAGAATAATAGCTGATATAAATATGAATTCTTACAGTTTAATGTAATGTATACTGTTACATAGTGTAAGCGGTTGCAAATGCATATTATGATTAAGCATAGGCTCGGCCACCAGCGTTGCCGACTTAGCGATTTTATTGCTAGATTTGATGACTTTTTAGACTTCTTTATATCAAAAAAAGCCTAGCAGCACATCTAGCAACTTCTCGAGCAGACATTAGTGACTGTCCTGCATTCGATATGGCTCTCCAGCTCACATCACAACTGCTGGTCATACAGACTTGAGAAAGTAGGTTCTGTCAACTCACCACCAGTGTTTAAAGCCTGACAGTTGCACTTACACAAGCCTACGTTCCCAACGACCAATCACTGATCGCCGCCATTCCCGACGACCAATCACTGATCACTGTTGTTCCTGACGACCAATCACTGATCACTGTTGTTCCTGACGACCAATCACTGATCACTGTTGTTCCTGACGACCAATCACTGATCACTGTTGTTCCTGACGACCAATCACTGGTGACCATCGTTCCCAACGACCAATCACTGATCACCATCGTTCCCAACGACCAATCACTGATCACCATCGTTCCCAACGACCAATCACTGATCACCATCGTTCCCGACGACCAATCACTGATCAGCATCGTTCCCGACGACCAATCACTGATCACCACTGTTCCTGTTACTCTCCAGACGTGAGAGTTTTATCAGTAAGGAGACGTGTAAAATTATTACAGACGTCCCCTGATAAACTAATCCCTTCCGAATAGGGCTTCTGTGGCTACAGAAAATCTTCGTTCTTCCTTTAACAGGTTTTAATAAGCAAAAGCTCGTGAGGATTCAGTGAATATGCAGATGAAGCCGTGATGTCACCTGATGCCGTCTGGTGACATTCTGAGCATGCACTGGCTACTTTCCCCTGAAAACAGCTTGGCAAAGAGCTGCTGGGGGCAAATACTTTATAGCACACAGCATTACCTGGATTCTGCTTCACCACGATGGGCTGCTGCTCCTTCACATATCGCAAGTATGCAGTCAGAGGCCTTTTTGGAGGACCACCAGCTGTAGTGCTGAAGTTTTTTAATGTTGGAACGACACAAGAGCACCTGCAAACCCGAGATATCACACACCCACACACACACACACACACACACACACACACACCCCCACACACACACACACCCCCACACACACACACCCCCACACACACACACCCCCACACACACACAATTATATTAAACAAATCTCCTTCTGCAACATGTGGGTAAATAGCTCACAAAGGAGTCCACACACTCATCTCTCTCTCTCTCTCTCTCTCTCACACACACACACACACACTGATCTCTCTCTCTGATATACACACACTGATATCTCTCTCTCTCACACACACACACACACACACACACACACACAGACAGATCTCTCTCTCATACACACACACTGATCTCTCTCTCTCATACACACACTGTTCTCTCTCTCTCTCATATACACACACTGATATCTCTCTCTCTCTCTCTCTCACACACACACACACACAGACAGATCTCTCTCTCATACACACACACTGATCTCTCTCTCTCTCTCTCATACACACACACACTGATCTCTCTCTCTCTCTCATACACACACACACTGATCTCTCTCTCTCTCATACACACACACTGATCTCTCTCTCTCATACACACACTGATCTCTCTCTCTCATACACACACTGATATCTCTCTCTCTCATACACACACACTGATCTCTCTCTCTCATACACACACTGATATCTCTCTCTCTCATACACACACACTGAATTCTCTCTCTCTCTCATACACACACACTGAATTCTCTCTCTCTCTCATACACACACACAATGAATTCTCTCTCTCTCTCTCACACACAGATCTCTCATACACACACTGATTACTCTCTTTCAGACACACACACACTGATCTCTCTCTCATACACACACACTGATCTCTCTCTCATACACACACACTGATCTCTCTCTCATACACACACTGATCTCTCTCTCATACACACACACTGATCTCTCTCTCTCTCTCATACACACACACTGATCTCTCTCTCTCTCTCATACACACACACTGATCTCTCTCTCTCTCTCTCTCATACACACACTGATCTCTCTCTCTCTCTCTCTCTCTCTCTCATACACACACTGATCTCTCTCTCTCTCTCTCTCTCTCATACACACACTGATCTCTCTCTCTCTCTCTCTCACACACACACTGATCTCTCTCTCTCTCTCTCTCTCTCTCACACACACACACACACACACACACACACACACACACTGATCTCTCTCTCTCTCTCACACACACACACACACACTGATCTTTCTCTCTCTCTCTCATAACACAGACACTAATCACACACACACACACTGATCACACACACAGTAGTATATTAAACAAATCTTTTTCTACACCATGCAAGTAAACAGCTCATGAAGGAGTCCACACACTGATCACACACACACACACTGATCACACACACACACACTGATCACACTCATATTAAACAAATCTCTTTCTGCAACATGCAAGCTCATGAAGGAGTTCAGACACACACACTGATCTCTCTCACACACCCAGGAGTAATGAATGCACCGTTATTGTACTTTACCTTACAGTAACTGCAGTCGAAAACAAACCCCAGGATCTGGCCAGAAGATTAGCGCCAACTGTCATCAAGCTGAATGGAGCCATGCTGCGAACTCTCACACTCTCTCTCTCTCTCTCTCACACACACACACACACTCACACACACACACTCTCACACACTGTGACCTGGAGTGTGAATTGCAGAGCGTCAGAAAAATAACCGGGGTAAACAACACAAGTCGCTGAGATTTGCGGAGTTGTTGTGTTTGTTAGCTCCAGGAAGCCCCCTGCCCTCTGCAGCAGCATGGAAGGCGCCTTCTGCAGCCCAGGTGCATTGTGGGATACCGACAGGCTACTTTGAAATTCACAGAGGCACATTCGTCCTGTTTTTAACTGTAGATATATAAATAAACCTGGCTGGGAAGAACCCCATGTCTGAGCAGTTTAAAATGCATGCAAAAACAATGAGACTGAAAATGTGCAGACTTTTGTCTTTATTTAATTTTTTTTTCATAATTTTTTTTTTTATTATTATTTTGTAATATGTACTGACGATGCTGTTGTTTGTGTTGAATTCTTTGTTGCTATTAATAATTTTTAAACAAACAAACAAACAAATAAATAAATACCTTCTGTTTACAGGTTAATGAATGAAGTATGAAAGAAGAGGTGTATAAAATAAATGAATAAATAAACATTATAATGAGTCCCGGGGTTATTTTTATGAATGTAATTGTTTGTGACGTTTATTTTTTTAAAAACGTTGTTTAAAAAACTCAAATGTGAAAAAATAAAGTAAAAACATTTTTAAAAATTATGTTTTCGTGTATTATTTAAATATCTAAACACTACTCTGTGTGTGTGTGTGTGTGTGTCCATTACATCGACGAATCTAACACTAATGAATGAACGTCTTGTTCACCAAATGAACTCGCCTGACGTAAGACTTTTATTTTGACGTCGGCTCGATCCTAAACCGCCCCCTGTTTCCACACGCAGTGCACTAGCTAGGGCCTCTACACGCCACTGCGTTTATATCCTGCGTCAGTGTAAGTGTACATGCACACGGAGTGTTGCGTGGTTTGGGATTTAACCCCCTCGATCCAGGAAGTAGAAGTTGCTCGAGTCTCGGTCTCATCATCTACACCAGCTTCTCTCAGGGAAACACAAAGTATTGTTAGCTCTTCTATAGCAATAAACTTGGACACATTAACCGCAGGCTTCTTGAGCTGACTTACACACACACACACACACTCACACACTCACTCACACACTCCGGTGCTATGGCGTTAAAAAGAATACAGAAGGTAAGAAGTGGATATCATGGAGGAATTTGACAGTCAGGACAGATAGGAGGGTAAAGTTTTCTCCAGACAGCTAACCTAGCATTTATTTATTTATATATTTATATATTTATTTATGTACTGGCTTGTTCTAGGAGCACTAATGCTATATACTGTATGTCTAAGTGCTGTTTTATTTCTGTTTACACTCACATACACACTCACTGAATGTAGTGTAGTTAGCATTCTAGCTAAACAACATACTAAAGATTAGCCAGTAATGTTAACCACTTAGCTCATTCCTGGACCGTGTTCAAGCTACTGCGTTGTATTTCTATCGTGTTAAAGCTAGGGTTAAATATTATAGATATAAATATACCTCTTCTACATGGAAACATTCGTGCGCTTTGTCACTGGATGTGAGATTTGCTCGCGTTACTTTGTTGTACTCGGACGTGACGTGACTTTGTTTATTTATTTGTTTGTTTGTTTGTTAGCTTTAGCTCGGTTTAACGGTAGAAGGCTAGTTTTGCGTTTCTTATCCGTTTCCTTGTTTATGACTATGTTCATGTTTTTGGTCAGAATGTTAACAATAAAAGCAACGACATGAAAACATGACATTTCGGTAACTCATCTCCACCTACTTATTTAGCTTATTTAGCTGTTTTTGTTTGTTTGTGTGTGTGTGTGTGTGTGTTTGTTTGTCAGTCTCGAGAAAGGCCCAGGCTGAACAAAGCTGGGAATGAGCTAGCTTAGCATTTTGTCTACACTTTGTTGTTCTTTCTCATAGTTCCATGTCACCTGGTTGGCATTGTGAGAATTCAGGAGTGTTCCAGTTTTACTAAAAGCCCTGCTGTGTCGTTTTCACTTGAAACTACTACTTCCGGTGTTGGGGAATGTGGAAGTGGCTCTGACTTTGCTCGAGATATGACGTCACAGGTTGCCACGCAACCTCCCCTAGGGGTAAAAGGGCAATAACAATCATTCAGTATTCAGTAGTTTGATGGTATGTACAGTATATACAGTACATACATACTATAACTTCCAGCTAAATTAGAGAAAACACAAAACACAGGCCGAGCAGGTGGAACAGCTGGAATGATACACTAAACGGCTAAAAGTTTGTGGACACCTGACCCTTACATCCAAACTCTTGCCCCAAAGTTGTACTGGATGTCTTTCTATGCTGTAGTATTACAATTTCCTGTCACTGGAACTAAAACAATTGTGCTTGTCTTGCTCGGTGGTCCCTGGAGGACTAGTGGTTAGGATTCAGCGCTCTCACCGCCGCAGCTCGGGTTCGATTCCCCGCCAGGGAACCAACTCCAGCCAGCGAGGTTGCACAAGACGGCGCATTCTCAGTGCCGGTCCCAAGCCTGAATAAAGATTGGTGAGGGAGGCATCAGGAAGGGTATGTGGCGTAAAAACCGTGCCAAATCAAATATGCGGACCAATGATCCGCTGTGGCGACTTCTAACGAGAGCAGACGAAAGAAGTCTTGCTCTGTTAGCACATTTGTAGGTCTGTGTAGTCTTTAGTTAGATTTGTGTTGTTTTGTGTAGCACCACAGTCCTGGAGGAACGTTGTTTCGTTTCACTGTATACTGTACCAGCGGAATATGGTTGAAATTACAATAAAAGCCACTCGACCTGACGTGTTCCAGCATGACAGTGCCTCTGTGTACAAAGCAAGCTCCATGAAGACACGATGTGACAAGGTTGGACTGGAAGAACTCGAGTGTCCTGCACAGAGCCCTGACCTCAACCCCACTGAACACCTTTGGGATGAACTGGAACACTGACTGCATTTCAGTGTGTGATATCACTAACACTATTGTGGCTGATTGAGCACAAATCCCCAAAGCCAAACTCCACAATCTAGTGAAAAGCCTTCCCAGAAGAGCGGAGCTTATTCGAAAAATAAAGAGGAAACATGGCTATGTTAATGCTCAGGTTTGGAGTGGGTGTGTTGGTCAGGTGTCCACATACTTTTGGCCATATAGTGCATCTACAAATTAACATTAACATTCTGAGAATAACATGGGTGACGTTCATACTGGAATATTAGACACCCTAAAACTATAAAAATTAATTTTAAAAAATCAGTAATGACTTGAACTGATGTTAAATGTGTAGGGAAATTAGACTCTAGAGTAAAAAAATCCCTGAGAAAGATCGAGAGCAATCACTAACTGGCCATATAGTAGTTAGTATAGTAGGCCATGAAGTTAATTACTTTCACTTCAGAATCACTACAATAACTTCCTGCATTCCTGGATGTTTAACGAGCACAGATTCAAAACATAATCTGCAACAACAGTTTACTGTAAGAAATTTTTTTTTTTTTTTTAATATAAATTCGATCTTCTGTACCTCCTCCCAATACATCTGAACCAATCAATCAGAGCACTGAAGCCCTGGCAGGTGGTTTACCTCATCCTCAAATACCTGACTGTGTATTCAAAGAATGCTAAAATAGCTCCAAATTTATACTTGAGATACCTAAACACCAAACACCCAGTACTCAGGTTACCTCATTACAAAATCCTTGCCCTTGGTGTACCTGAATGCTGAATAACCAGTACCCATGACACCTAAATGCCAGAACCTGGTTACTTGAACACTAAATATTTATAATAAACACCCTGTACTCAGGAACATGATATCACACCACTTAATTCTGTCCATCAGAATGCTTTGTTATGGTGTGTGCCTATTCAAAATGTTGTGAACACTGCATTCCAGGTTCTCCATAATCATTAAGCTTTTTTTTTTTTTTAATTTTTTTATTTTTATGATGTGTGTCTATGATTCAGGAGCTTCAAGATTTGCAAAGGGACCCTCCTGCACAATGCTCGGCTGGACCTGTTGGAGATGACCGTACGTCTATTGATCTGTCTACTATAGGTCTATTTGATAAAACCTGTTATTAAATAACTCATTTTATTTTTTTATTGGTAGGCCGTGGCCCTTAGATATTACAGTTAATGTTATGGTTTTCTGTGCTTTGCAGTGTTTCACTGGCAGGCAACAATAATGGGACCTGTAAGTATTTCCTCCTTTTAAGCTGATTTTGATCTTTTGTTTTTGATTAAAAGAACGCAATGGTCCTGTGCTAAGATTTCCCCAAAATGAAGGCTCCAGTACAGGATGCTAAGCAAAGCTAAGTTGGCATTAATTTTCCTTCTTTTTTTTCTTTCTTTTTTTCCCCCTCTAACAGACTGATAGTCCATACCAAGGAGGGGTCTTCTTCCTTACTATCCACTTTCCCACAGACTATCCCTTCAAGCCTCCAAAGGTAATTAGGAATAACCCAGTCTGCCTCCACATCGTTCGATCTCGATTTGATTTAACGGACGCTTTTCTGCTTTTAACAGGTAGCATTTACGACAAAAATTTATCACCCAAACATAAACAGTAATGGAAGCATTTGCTTGGACATCTTGAGGTCACAGTGGTCCCCAGCACTAACAGTTTCAAAAGGTACAGACATTTCATTATAAGTATAGCCACGTATTAATATATTAGAATTATACCACAGCGCTGTTGAATTCTTGAATCTGATTGGTCAGAAGGTGTTGATTTGTATGTTGATGTTTATTTTAAAGCGCTTGTTCTAATAAAGACTAATAAAAAAAACAGTTTTAAGACATATTGTTATTTAACAAACATCTAATCATCGATATAGTGAGGTTTTCTGTAAGGAGACGTCTATAGAACATTTGTGGAAGGAGTCTCCAGTGTCAGCGCTTTGTAACAGTCAGTAACAGGAAGTCTTCAGGATAGAGGACGTTGCACTTTACAGTTTTTATTTTGAAGAATGGGGGTAAAAAGAAGTTGTTGAGGGAACGATTGTTTATAGTTGCTATTACCTAAGGGATTCATTAATATGATTTTCATTAATTATCACTCATTAATAACTTAAAAATGGTAATAGTTGGCAAATCGCTGTGGTATAAGAGGGATAAAACAGTTTGGGGCACGCTGTCATTGGAAAATAATCAACTTCCGTGTAGTAAAAGTGTCTCTGCTATGCATTGGGCCACCACCCGGTTGTTGATTGTTTTTCTTTGACAGCGCACCCCGATGTGTTTATTCCTTACACACATTTATATATTGTTTCGAACTTTAGTATTTCATAAATTGTAAACACTGCTTTGTTTTGTTTTTGTACAGTTCTATTGTCCATATGCTCCTTGCTCTGTGACCCAAACCCTGACGACCCCTTAGTCCCAGACATAGCACACATCTACAAATCAGACAAAGAAAAGTAAGTACATTACTGCAGCATGTCATACACCTGATTTCTGTTCTTGTAACATGTATAAATTACTATGGAACACCTGTACACCTACACGTTCATGCAATTATCTAATCAGCCAATCATGCGCAATGCATAAAATCATGCAGATGCGGGCCAGCAGCTTCGGTTAATGTTCACATCAACCGTCAGAAAGGGGGAAAAATGATTAAGTTTTCTCAGTGATTTTGACCGTGGCATCATGATTGTTGGTGGCAGATGGGCTGGTTTGAGTATTTCTATAACTGCTGATCTCCTGGGATTTTCACGCACAACAGTCTCTAGAGCGTACACACAATGGTGCAATAGAGAAAAAACATCCAGCGAGCAGCACTTCTGCGGATAGAAACGCCTTGTTGATGAGAGAGGTCAACGGAGAATGGCCAGACTTCGGTTCGAGCTGACAGAAAGGCTACAGTATCTCAGATAACCACTGTACAATTGTGCTCAGCAGAAAAGCATCTCAGCATGCACAGCACATCAAACCTTGAGGCGGATGGGCTACAACAGCAGAAGAACACGTCGGGTTCCACTTCTGTCAGCCAAGAACAGAAAGCTGAGGCTGCACTGGGCACAGACTCACCAAACCTGGACAGCTGAAGACTGGAAACACGTAGCCTGCTCTGATGAATCTGATTTCTGCTGAGGCACACAGATGGTAGTGTCAGAATTTGGCACCAGCAGCGTGAATCCATGGATCCAACCTGCCTTGTGTCAGCAGTCCAGGCTGGTGGAGGTGGTGTAATGGTGTGGGGAATGTTTTCTTGGCACGTTTTGGGGCCGTTAATACCAATCAATCATCGCTTGAATGCCACAGCCTATCTGAGTATTGTTACTGACCATGTGTATCTCTTCATGGCCACAGTTTACACATCTTCTAATGGCTCTGTGAGTGTGATTCTACACTTTTATAGGGAAAAAGATTATTATTAATGGTTCTACTGGGAATCTTTAATGGTAGTAAAACCCTCCATTACAGAGCTCCACTGAAAACCTTTAAGCATTCCCTCTAGAGCCTTTTAAGTTGCTAAATTTAACTTTTTTCTTAAGAGTGTACTAACCTGTTACATAGCAAGTTATAACAGGTATATATGCGTGTTTGTGATTGAGGTCATTTCCCCCCTTTTTTGTTTTTTGTTTTTTACAGATACAACAGACTAGCAAGAGAATGGACCCAAAAGTATGCAATGTGAAGACTTAATGGACATTTTTTAAGTCACAGATCACTGTCAATTCTAGTATCATAAAAAAAAAAAAAAAAGTACTTAGGTTATATTATTAAACACATTGTATTGATAACACTGACCATCTGCAATGACCAATAAGAATAGCTGAACTAGTATTTCAGAAGGGAGTGTTTTCTTTGCACAAAACAAAAATGAAGCGGTTATTCACTCTGTGCATTTGCTCCCCCCATTTCTCCCCTTCAGGCGGTGTCGGGCACTTTGCATTTTCTCTTGTATTCTAGATCATATTTAAGACTGGCATGACATTGTACAGCTGCAGTTACCCCAGGAGAGGGAAATTAAGGACCCTTGTTTCTCATTCAATCAAGTCCATTTTCTTTAGATATTTTTATTGTATAGTTAATAATGCAACTATACTTGATTTTTTTTTTTTATTTTTCATTAAAATTTGTTTTAAAATGACACGTCTCTGTTTATGCTTTCTGTAACATACACAGTATAAATCACCCTGATGAGGGAAAGTGGGTGTAGCCGAGTGGATTTTTCAGGCAGTCCTCAATTCTATCACTCCTGTATACATTTCTAAAAAATGAATCACATCATCATGACTCCCGTCTACAAGTCTAGTCTTGTTTACTCGATTCCACAAAAATCTAAGGCCCGATCAAATAAACTTCACTTGAACTAGGTGTGTTTTAAAACAGTAATGGTGTTTTACAGGATAGTGTCGGTTTTCCTATTTCAAATCTGTTTCATTCACACGTTATTTAAACCAGTGTTACCGTCTCACAGCCCCAGAGCCACTGGTTCGATCCTGAGCTCGGATTTCTGTCTGTGTGGAGTTTCACGTGTTCGCCCCGTGTCTGCACGGCTTTCCTCCGGTTTCTTCCCACCTCCTGAACACATCCTGGTATTAGAATAAATGATCCCTAGATGTGAATATGGTTGTGCCTTGAGTTGGTCTGGCTTTCCATCCAGGGTGTATTCCCGGGATAGACTCTGAATCCACCATCTCTTACACAAGATAAATAAAAGAATGAATGATTATGTTATGATCTTCACATTTGGGCATAATAAACGTCAATATAATTAATACTTTTGTATCTTACTTAGTATCATAGTTGACCACTAATTAAGTATGATGATACCCAAAACACTGCACCATCTGAATGGACATCTGGGTGTGCGTAATACTTTAGCTTTCCAAATACTTTGCTCATCTTCTCTTACTCAAATGGAATGTCTGGGTAAATATATTTCAAGAAAAAAAAATAAATAAAGTCATGTCTGTACAGGTCTTCCCACAGGAAGTCACAGAGCATTTTTTCTTTATCCTCTACTTTGGACTGTTTGTAAGATGGATAATAACCTGCAATCATCATTAACTGATAAGAGATATTTTCCATTGCAGTCGCTTCCTCAGTCACTTACTCATTTGAGAATCTTTCACATGGTATCCTCTAAGCATGAAAAGGCTTTGCTTTGGCTTTCATCGCAATCTGGTTATTAAAAATACCACAGCAGGACATATGACTTAAAGTAAGCAAGGTCATCACTGTTGCCTTGTCCCAAAACCCCGAAAAGTGAAGAGTAATAGATACTTCATCACTTGTAGTTATTATTTTGTCTTTGAGGATATTAAAGCTTTGGAAATCCAATATACTGTATGTCATTTAAGGTCATTCTTTGAAAAAACATTTAAAGATTGTGAGCAGATATGACAGAAAATCATGATCTTGGGTAGATCATTGACTCAAATTTGATAACCTACTGACGATATTCTCACTTTCTTTCCATTTGTAAGTAATACTAGTAGGTGAGCGCGCGGAAAAGGGGAGCTCTTCACGTGAGTTTCGTATGGCTTTTGGATAAGACTTCTTGCAGTAATCGGAAATTTTATTGCTACATCTATGATTGTATAATTTCCCTCCTTCTTTTAAAAGGCATTTCCTTTAGGATTATGTGTCAAGTCTGTTACAAATGAACAGTATGCAATCGTGTTTAAGAGCATGTCTGAATGTGTGTGTCCTTTATGAGATTTTAGTGAATTGAAGCAACAACAAATTCAGAATCTGTCAGTTGTACACTACAGAAATCTAGTCAAACTTTAATTCTGTGTAAATTAAAGAAATGTTTTCTATTTTAGGTTTCTTGGTTAGTTTCTTCCTCTTATGTATGCATTACAGATTTATTGAAATTTAGTTTACAGATTATCACATACACATTCATTTCATTTCTCTGTATCTGTCATCTGTAAACTATATCTTCTTCTAAGCCAGCTGGTGATTTCTCTTGATCTTGCTCAGGGATTTCTTACTCTAGAGGCTAATTCCCTACACATTTAATATCAGTTCAAGTCATTATTAACTTTTATTTGATTCATTTTTATTAATACTTGTTTTAGAGTGTCTAATATTCCAGTATGAATGTCAACAATGTTATTCACAGAGAAGTAACAGGATTGATCGTGTAAAGCTATATACACTACATGACCAAATATATATGGACACATGACCAACACACCCATATGTGGTTCTTCTGCAAACTGTTGCCATAAAGTTGGAAGCGCACAATTGTGTATAGGATGTCTATGTATGCTGTAGCTTTAAGATTTCCCTTCACTGGAACTAAGAGGCCCAAACCTGTTCAAGCATGACAATGCCCCTGTGCATAAAGCGAGCTCTATGAAAAAATGGTTTGTCAAGGATGGAGTGGAAGAACTCGAGTGTCCTGCACAGAGCCCTGACCTCAACCCCACTGAACACCTTTAGGATGACCCCAGGCCTCCTCACCCAAAATCAGTGCCTGACCTCACTAACACTCTTGTGGCTGAATGAACACAAATCCCCACAGCCACACTCCAAAATCTAGTGGAAAGCCTTCCCAGAAGAGTGGAAGCTATAGCAGCAGGGGGAGTGGGGACCAACTTTGAAATAGTATTCAACAAGCATATACGAGCATGATGTTCAGGTGCCCATATATAGTGTATCTTCTGAAATAAGAATGACTCTTGGTATGCGATGAAAAAGCATGATCGCAGACATGGATTACTGTATGTAGCGTTAATAGTAATACACACATTAATCCAAGTTAACCGGGTTGCTTGACCCACTTGACTCAACATTATAAAACAATAATAAATTAGAAATGAGAGAAACTTGAAACTGTGTTTAAATACAGATGATGCAATTTCCTTATGAGTCATGTTCCTGGAAAAACATGTTCCATACTTGTGTAATGGTGTACCAGCATTGACGTAGAAGAGGCACACTGTAAAACTGATAGATCTTTTAACACTATATTGTACATATATTTATAGAAGTCTGTTTCAACAGTGAATGCTTTAAATTTGAATTTCTAAATTGCATTGATTGGTGTAAAGCTTTTTTTTTTTTTTTTTTTTTTGCCCATTTGTATTGATCTGACACAGTATCTAGGAACGAGTATGATGAAATACATGATTATTTCAGTCTGGAAAGCCTACGTGACTTTTAACATGATAAATGATAAATGAGTTCGTTACCCGGAAGTAATCTGAAATGCAAGCGTTGCTCTAAACAACAGTTTTTTAAAAAAAAGAATTTATAGTGTATCTGGAATAAGGTACACGTTATAATGTATGTGAAGTAAAAATAGATAAATAAATATATAAATTATATATTTATATATGTATTTTTAATAGGCTACATGCGTGTTGTGACCTTTGTGGCGACGTCGTCGTCGTCACGCATGACGTCACGCGCCTCCTGCGCCTTCTGGGATGGAGAGGCAGCACAGGAGAGCTAGCGTTGAAGTGAATGAGAATGAGGATGAGGATGAGTGTGAGTGCTAAGTGTGCTTTTCTCTCGGTTTATGGCGTGTGTTTGTTCCGGGTGGAGTGCCGTGTTGTTGTCCTTCCCCCATATCTCGGAGTAATTAGACGAGCAGCGCTGTGTAAACATCTCTGAAGTCAGGAAGTGGGATGTGGCCCGGCTCTATCTTCACTTACAGTCTGCGATGTGACACAATCCCAGCGCCTCGGGCACGCGCTGCCACTCTTCCCCGCGGATATAAGAAGACGTGAGTGATGGCATCCGCTTCATGCAGCTGGACCACGACGAGGACGACGGACGGCTTGGATTCGGCTCGTGCTGGAAGACTGAAAACCGATACGTGTGTCGTAATGTAGCGGACTGTGGTGCATTTTTTGTTGTAGTTGTTGTTGTTGCCCTGACAAAGCGTCATTTGCGTCGGATAATGGACTCGTCGGTAACGCTGGGCAGGCTGGAGCTCGGGCGCGCCGCCGTGAGCCCGGGCACGCGCCTCAATGGACCGGGGGCGAGGGAAAGGAGCGCGCAGCAGCAGCAGCAGCACGCGGGGCCGCGCGCGGGACCTCTCGGCTGCGTGCCGCTCTCGCACCAGGTCGCGGGCCACAAGTACGGAGTGGACAAAGTAGGTCAGTTTACTGATTAACCTGATTCCTCTGCATCCATCCATCCACATTACAGCGGCAGTGCGCCTTTCACACAGTAAGTTACTCTGTAAACAAGCTGGCTGACGTGTCCACGCGGTGCACGCGCTGGAAGCAGCAGAGTAACAGGTTTATTCCCACTGGACCTGCGCAGAGCTGCACAATATAGCAGTGTGTTTCACTAGGAGAAGGGTCTGTCTGCGTCCTGCAGGACTACAGACCACGCCCATTACAAACCACGCCCACAGCAAGGAGCACCTACTAGCAAATCACACAACACGACATTCGCTTACCCGCTACACACTACACGACATTCACACGCCCACTACACACTATACGACATTCACATGCCCGCTACACACTACACGACATTCACACGCCCACTACACACTACACGACATTCACACGCCTACTACACACTATACGACATTCACACGCCTACTACACACTACACACTATACGACATTCACACGCCCACTACACACTACACACTATACGACATTCACACGCCCACTACACACTATACGACATTCACACGCCTACTACACACTACACACTATACGACATTCACACGCCCACTACACACTACACGACATTCACACGCCTACTACACACTACACGACATTCACATGCCCATTACACACTACACACTACACGACATTCACATGCCCACTACACACTATACGACATTCACACGCCTACTACACACTACACGACATTCACACGCCTACTACACACTACACGACATTCACATGCCCATTACACACTACACACTACACGACATTCACATGCCCATTACACACTACACACTATACGACATTCACACGCCCACTACACACTACACACTATACGACATTCACACGCCCACTACACACTACACACTATACGACATTCACACGCCTACTACACACTACACGACATTCACACGCCCACTACACACTACACGACATTCACACGCCCACTACACACTACACGACATTCACACGCCCACTACACACTACACGACATTCACACGCCCACTACGCACTATACGACATTCACACGCCCGCTACGCACTACACGACATTCACACGCCCGCTACGCACTACACGACATTCACACGCCCGCTACGCACTAAATGACATTCACACGCCCGCTACGCACTAAACGACATTCACACGCCCGCTACACACTAAACGACATTCACACGCCTACTACACACTACACGACATTCACACGCCCACTACACACTACACACTACACGACATTCACACGCCCACTACACACTACACGACATTCACACGCCCACTACACACTACACGACATTCACACGCCCGCTACACACTACACGACATTCACACGCCCGCTACACACTACACGACATTCACACGCCCGCTACACACTACACGACATTCACACGCCCGCTACACACTACACGACATTCACACGCCCGCTACACACTACACGACATTCACACGCCCGCTACACACTACACACTACACGACATTCACACGCCCACTACACACTACACGACATTCACACGCCCACTACACACTACACGACATTCACACGCCCACTACACACTACACGACATTCACACGCCCACTACACACTACACGACATTCACACGCCCACTACACACTACACACTACACGACATTCACACGCCCGCTACACACTAAACGACATTCACACGCCCACTACACACTGTACGACATTCACACGCCCACTACACACTACACACTACACGACATTCCCCCGCTACACACTACATGACATTCACACGCCCACTACACACTACACACTACACGACATTCCCCCGCTACACACTACATGACATTCACACGCCCACTACACACTACACGACATTCACACGCCCACTACACACTACACGACATTCACACGCCCACTACACACCATACGACATTCACACGCCTACTACACACTACACTACATTCGCACGCCTGCTACACAACATTCGCATGTCTGCTACACATTACACGACATTCACATGCCCGCTACACACTATACAACATTCGCATGCCCGCTACACACTACACAACATTCGCATGCCCGCTACACACTACACGACATTCGCATGCCCGCTACACACTACACGACATTCACACGCCCGCTACACACTACACGACATTCACACGCCCGCTACACACTACACGACATTCACACGCCCGCTACACACCACACATTATTACCACGTCCACTACACAACTTTGCCATGCCCACTCCCCCCAAACCCTATGTTTAGGGTGTAACCTGTAATAGTGGGCGTACCTTGTAGGGGGTGTGGTTTGTAACCCTGCAGGACGCAGACAGATGCACTTGAGTATTCTTGCCATACTGAGAATGCAGTAAGCCCTTTAACACGTCAGTGGTGTGCTGTCACGTTTGTCAGTGACGTCACTATACAGTTTGCTGTAATAAGTAAGCACTTTCAGACTGTACTTAAGTTTAAAGGTGCATTAAGTAAGATTAGTCTCAGCCTAGTGGGCCGAAGATGCATTTTTGCTCATTGAGCCCCATTGTTTAAATGCACATGTGTGAAGAGTCTAGCTAGATGAATTTCTGTCTTGCTATTCGTAGCTAGCAAGCAGTGAGCGATACCAGGGACTTACTGTGAGATATACACACATCTGCTGACACTTGTGTGACAAATGCTATGCAGCTAATGGCACTCCAGCAAAACAAGCCTTGCCTAGTTTCCTTGTTTTTTCAAGATTAAGACTCTAACGGTTAAGTGGGTTCAACATTTGAATGAATGTTCCCGAAACTCTGCCCCCACTATCTACTGTGGCCTGTAGAGTGTCTGTAAAACGACTGACAGGAGGCACATCCAAACACAAACAAGCATTCCGGACGGAAGTCCCTTTTCCCGAACGGCTAACTCACCGACTTTTGCCAAGTCCATGACTTAATCTGTTTTTTTTTTCTTTTTTTTTTAAATCACATTCTACAAATTTTCCAAGTTATTTGTACAAGTAAGGAATTTTAAAAAATCGACTATTGCACCTTTAAGTGATAGTTGTGTACAAAAGAGTAACTTCTTTATCCTGGTCAGGGTCATGGAGAGAATAAAATAAAATATTAAGCTTTTAAAGGTCTTAACAACAAGTCATTTGTCTGTAAATTAGCAAGAATTAATACAAATCGATAAAGGAACTTAGTATGGGATAGCTTTTCTCGTTGATTTCTTTAAATGTTTAAGCCTTGTGACCCTCAGTGGGCTGAATAAAGTGTGGCAGAGAACCAAATAATGACTAATCTTTAAAAAAAAAATAAATAAATGACATGTATATATCACAGAAGATGTTTTCAGGAAATTTTGTACACGTAGACTTGTTAGTTTCAATTTTACATCTAACATTTTAATCATTATCATGATTTTACCTTTGCATACAAGAAGACTATGTAAGTGAATTTCCCCGTTTCTAGTTTTTCCCCCAACAGTACCATGCACACATTTTCACACACTCCTTCACATCAAGGGAAAATTTACCGTTGCCAGTACACCACCCAGCATGTTTTTGGGAGGTGTGAGGAAATAAGAGAACTGAGAAAAAAAGCCCAGCCTGACACGCGAAACACCACACAGAGAGAGCTGTGAGGTGGTGACGCTTCCCGCTGCTCCAAGTTCTCAGTCTAAATTCATCTTATCTGAAAAAAAAAAAAGAAAAATCCAATTAGGTCAGTGATTGATCTGTTAAATCAGGTTGATTGAGAGAAACATTCATTCCTGATATATTCATACAGTATGTATCAGTGTGTTTCAAGTTTCAGGCTTGTTTTATTGCCACACAAGAGTGCTGGCGGAAATTGGGTTCAGTACACGTCAACCATCAACATTATACAAACTGAAAAATGACGTGCAAGACACCAGATTGACTACAAAATCTGGATTAATACTGAGTCAGAGAGTGTGAGTTTAGCAGAAGGATATGAGGAAATGTTGCAATAGTACAGACAGAGTGAAACCCTTCGCAGCAGTACTGACTGTAACAGTACTGACTGTGTATTTGGTGTAACCAAGAGTCAGTATACAACTTGTACATAATAAACGGTAAATAAATTGACTTACTTTGACTAATGCAGTGTATTGTGTATATATATGTGGTTGGATTTAACTCTAGGTATACTGCAGCATCCCGATGGTACGGTACTAAAGCAGCTTCAGCCGCCACCCAGAGGACCCAGAGAACTGCAGTTCTATAGCATGGTAAGTAGTGTCTAATGGAACATTTTCCTCACGCTCAATTATCTTTCATAATTCACCCAATATTTCTATTTGATGTGTATTAAATTGAGAATTACTGGCACTCTTGAAAAGAATTGGCATAAAAGACTAACAAACATTGGACACAGTGATTAAAATAAGAGAGAGCACTTGTATCTCCTATAACAAAAAAATGTTGTTCTTTCGGCCGCTCCTGTTAGGATCGTTGGTCTGAATATTTGATTTTGCACAGGTTTTACGCCGGATGCCCTTTCTGACGCAACTCTCCCCAATTTTATCCAGGCTTGGGACCGGCACTGGGAGTGCACCATCGTGCGGGGTTGGTTCCCTGGCCGGGAATCGAACCCAAGGCCTAACCACTAGTCATCCAGGGACCCCATAACAAAAAATAGTTGTCATAAAAACTTTTTTGTGGTACTAGTAATTTCCCTCAGAATTTGGGGACAGTTGACACACCTAAATAAAATTTAAAATAAATACAAACAACTTTTTCGTCCTTAAAAATGATTGCGATTTAAAATTGCCTTTAGTCACCGGAAACTGTATTGCTGTATCGCTTATGACCAAATGTGAGGTTGCACATACATCCCTCTTGCCGTCCATCACCATGCAGAAAACAAAATAGCTGTTAATTGACCTGTAAAAGTCAGGCGATGGATAGAAAACAATATATAAGGAAAAAAAATACAAAATATACCAAGCACAATCATGGCCATAATAAAGTTTCAAGAGTCTAGAACAGTTGAAAATTTGCCGGAAATTGGACACAGGAGCATACTGACTCCAAACCCAAGCGGAAAGTAATCAATCCCCGAGCAAGTTCACGGATTCACACACTTTAGTTGATTTTAGGGTTTCAAAATCTTGAACTTATTAGATCGTATCTTCATAGCAACATGCTGTTTGGAAATGTTGCATTTTTGAGAGCATCTCACAAAATTCAGCACCAAGCACCAACTTCATCAAATATCAATGGAACTACAACTGGAATCTCAATATATGGAAGAAAAAAGGGTTTCCTGTGAGCAAGGAGAACCTCCTGATAGTGAAATATTGCAGGGCATCACTGATGCTGTAGCCTTGGCCTGCTTTTGCTGGCATTGATGGCGTCATGGATTCTGCCGGGATATTTTAGCCAAAACCTAGTTGCCTCTGCCAGGCCATCCCAAACTGATCAAAACGTCTCAGTTTCCAGATCTGAGCCTTATTGAAAAACCTGTGGTCTAAATTGAAGAGGAAATCCACATGCACAAACATAAAAGACCTGGAAGTGTTCTGCATGGAGGACTGGACCAAGATCTGATGATAAGTGCCTCCTCCAGCTTATTCCATATTACACAAAGAGGAAAGAGCCTCCGTGCTGTTATTCTCTCCAGAAGAGATTCATCAGAATATATTAATTGTAGAAGTGCTGATAATTTTGAAACTAGGATTTTGGGGGAAAAAAAAACACAGAAGAAATCTTGTATTGCGTTAACATAAACGTATGCAGTAAATTCAAAATCTCACTCATTGCAAGTGTTATTTATTTTATAATATTCATCGTTGCTCATTTCCATGACAGGTGCCTACAGCAGTATATTCATATTAAACCTGTATTTGGAGATGTTCTTGGCAGTCTGTCTGTTCATATAAAAAAAATACTGTTTATACAAACTTCTCTTTGTTTAAAAGCTTGTCTGGAGCCATCACTTATGCTCATAAGCATGAAGATAATGGTGACGATTCCAGAGGCATGCCATTCCTCCCTGACTCCTGAAGATAGACTCTTGAGGAAGACCAGCTGGTCTCTCAGACCCAAATTGCCTTTTGGGGGTTAAATGTTAAGCAGTCCAACTCAGAAGCGCATCCTCCCAATGTCGAATGCTATTAGCCAGTACTCTGATTTAATATTTTCAGCATGCTCTGAAACAGTGAGTGTTTTCAATCAAGATTTCATCTTTTCCACTGTGGTTCAGTTATGTAACGAACAGTGCTGCCTATGCCAAGGATCCACCCACACCACAGCACGTTTCCTCCTTAGCATTATTACTGGTCTTGACTTCACCTGGTCCAATCTTGTGTTTTACTCAGGTTTATGCCAAGGATTGCTGTGACCCCTGCCTACTCGAGCTGCAGCAGCATCTTCCCAAGTACTACAGCACTTGGTCTTCTCCTGACAGCCCCACAGGTGACAAGCACCAGTTCTTACAGTAGAACTACACGTACACGTTTCCTCAGAAATGAATGCTGCGCAATGATTATATAAACATTAGGGGAAGCACAATTCAAAGTGTGTCTCAAACCTCATACGTCCGTCCTGTTCTAGATCATATTTCAGTGTTTATTTTACATAACATACACGTTTTATGTGATTTCCTTACAGAAAAGTTTGAATTTTGAATTCAACACACCTCTCATACATACAGAGATGTCAACATCTACAGTTTATGCTTTTGATCCCTTGTTATGGGAGTGTTAAAGTGGAAAAAAAATCCACTTAAGCAGAAAAGCAAATTCTCAGAATGGGGATGTGAAAGATTTTCGGTTATTTGTCACTTTGTGTAGAGTATATCTGCATGAACTTTGATTTGTGAATTCAGGAACCTAAGTGTTGTGAGCGAATAAAAAAACAAAAAGACGAGTATTTCGCATTTGTGACGATAAACAGGTTCAGTAATAAAAGTAAAGGGTAAAATGTGCTCTTCGTGACCATCTAATATTTTCTTTCAATGTGAAGACTATCATATGTTTTATTGAGCTATTATTTCTTCCTGTTTGGCCAAATGTTTGATTAGTTTGATGGTCTCCTTTCGTGTCAGCAATAAAGACCGTTTTTCACCGACTGCTTTATTAGGAACAGCCAAAGTTTTTCCAAATTTCACCGGTCCAGTTTTGGTGATCCCGTGCCGACTGTAGCCTCAAACTCCTGTTCTTGGCTGACAAGAGTGGAACCCGACATGGTCTTCTGGCCCATCTGCCTCAACGTTCAACGTTTTGTGCGTTCTGGGATGCTTTTCTGCTCACCACGGTTGTAAAGAGTGGTTATTTGAGTTACCGTAAAGTTCCCGTCAGCTCAAATTAGTCTCATCAACTCAGTCATAAACAAGGTGTTTACTCCCACAGAACAGCTGCTCACTGGATGTTTTTTGTTTGTTTGTTTTTTTTCATCATTCTGTGTAAACCAAAAAGAGACTGATGTGTGTGTAAATCCCAGGAGATGAGCAGTTTCTGAAACCAGCCCATCTGGCACTAGCAACCATGCCATGCTCACATGAATGAGCAGGTGTACAGATGTTCATAATAAAGTGGCTTATGATAACCATGACAAAGACGCAAAGGTTTAAAGATCAACTAACATGTCTTGTTGATATTTTTTTTTATGACATCTTCATGCTGCTCCCCAGAGACAAATATGCCAGAAGAGTCAGAGTGAACTTGCCAACATTTATAGATTGACCTGGAAACATTGCTGTTTGTGTAGCAGCCATGTGCGTACATATACATAGTTACATGTTGGATATAGCACCAGTCTAATGGTCACAGTGAATGCCAGAAAACTGGCATATTTAGAGCAACATCAACTGCCCATCAATATCTGACACACAGAATGCAGTTACAAGTTCAAATAGAGAGAATATCATGAAAATGTGGGAAAAAAAAGTCTAAATTTGCACTGTGATATTGATACTAATGGTTCTGATGATCCTCTTCACGTACAGAGCTGTATCTGAAGCTGGAGGATGTCACACGCCGCTTCCAGAAGCCCTGCATCATGGACGTGAAGATCGGCCAGCGTAGCTACGACCCTTTTGCCTCACAGGAAAAGCGTGAGCAACAGATCAGGAAATACCCCCTGATGGAAGAGATTGGCTTCCTGGTGCTTGGGATGAGGGTAAGCACTCACTGGCCCCTTCCTGTTTTATTTGAAAATATTCGAGATTTCCTCTCATTAAGATGGGCAGCACACTCAAGATGCTTAAATGTTTTACTCATTTCCAGTCCCAGAGTAATCCTATTCAAACACACCTTTCTTCATTAAATTCATTCAAGAATTAGGTCGTGGGTGGAGACTGGTATTTTCCTACAGCTATCAGATGAAATCTCGTAATTATTTGAAAAATGCTTCCAGCCCTTTACATTGTGTGAATGTTTTCATAATAAATAATGTTATGATTAATTATTATAATATTATATAATTATCTTATATTAAGTAATATATAATTACTATGATTAATTAACTGCTAATTAATAAAGACTTATTTTCATGGCCCATTTTGCTCATCTTATCAAGGGTGTACGATTTTGGAAGGCACTGTGCTTTGCGGCTCGTCCCTTTGTGGCTGCGTTGCCATTTTTTTTTTTTTGCAAGCGTCCAGAATAGCAGGAAGGCTGTGCAGTTTTCTGAACTGGACAGATCTGTTTTATGGAAATGGAAAAACAAGATAAGTGATGCAAATCAAATACTGTGGCAGTCCATACTGGTATGACTCACCATCGTCAGAACCTGATGGGCTTGATTCTATAAACAGCTCTGAAAGAACTAATATGAAGCAGACAGATGTATCTGTATGCACCTGTGCCAGCTACTGTAGTGTCCTGAATTACAAAAGCACTGGTGGGTTAAAATAGCACTTTAAAACAGGCAGTTGATTTACTATTGATGGTAGAGATGCACTACTCTGATTCTGATTATCGATACTGGCCTGAAAGCTGGATTTTGATCAGCATTAGGTTTTCTTATTCAATCCACTTACTTTATTGCTTAGTTACTTACTTTATGCCATGAATGTGTGTGATGTTGGCTGAGCCCATATACACTTACTGAACACTTTATTAGGAACCTGTGCACCTATGCATTCCTGCAATTATCTAATCAGCCATTGTGTGGCTACAGAAACTCAGATAACCACTCTGTACAATTGTGCTGAGCAGAAAAGTATCTCAGAATGCACAGCACATCAAACCTTAAAGCGGATGGGCTACCACAGCAGAAGAGCATGTCGGGTTCCACTTCTGTCAGCCAAGACCAGAAAGCTGAGGCTGCACTGGGCACAGACTCCACCAAAAGTTGGTGGACAGTTGAAGACTGGAAACCCGTAGCCTGGTCTGATGAATATGATTTCTGCTGAGACACACAGATGGTAGAGTCAGAATTTGGCACCAGGAGCGTGAATCCATGGATCCAACCTGCCTTGTGTCAGCAGTCCAGGCTGGTGGAGGTAGTGTAATGGTGTGGGGAATGTTTTCCTGCCACACTTTGGGCCCGTTAATACCAATCCGTCATCGCTTGAATGCCACGGACTATCTGTATTGTTGCAAATCTTGTGCATCCCATCATGGCCACAATTTACCTTCTAATGGCTAATTCCAGCATGATAATGCACCATGTCACAAAGCAAAAGTCATCTCAAACTGGTTACATGAACATGATAATGAGTTCAGTGTTCTGCAGTGGCCTTCCCAGTCACCGGATATGAATCCAATAGAACACCTTTGGAATGTGATAGAATGGGAGATTTGCAGCATGAAAGTGCACCTGAAAAATCTGCAGGAATTGTGTGATGCAATCATGTCAACATGAACCAGAATCTCAAAGGAGGGTTTCCAACATCTTGTGGAATCCACGCCATGAAGAATTGAGGCTGTTTTGAGAGTAAAGGGAGGCCCTACCCAGTATTAGTATAGTGTTCCTAATAAAGTGCTCTGTGAGTGTAATTCTAGCACATGAACACACTACACAACTTGTCTTAAAGTACATCACCACGTCCGTGATGGTTTGCATAACAAAACATCATAGCAGAAGCTTTCAGGGAGTCGGTTTGGTTACTGTGAGGATGTCAGTATTAGATTATTGGGTAGTGGTTGATATTCAAAGCTGTCATAACAGTATTGTATCAAAGATTAAAAGATGTACTAATTGATGGTGTGCATTTCTAATGGGCTCAAACTGTCAGCGTTCAAACAGCTTGTTTTCCTATTGATGCCCTTTGGCTAGCAAGTATAGAAATTGATTTGATTTTCCATATTCCTTGTTTATAACCCCAGTAATGTTTTAAAAGTTGTTTGTGAAATTCATTTTCAGAAGAGAAAGGATTATTTACTTAACTGGTGAAATGAAAAGTCAAGATGATTTTATAGAGGCAGGTCAGATATCCATACATCACCAAGTTCTCCCTATAGCAGGGGAAATCAACTAAAACTTCTGAAGGGGCCTGCTGCGTTAAAGTCCTTGCTTACTAACATGACTGAATGGCACCATTTACCTTTTAGTCCATAACCATTAATTATTAGTTCATGGCTATAAATAAGACATCAAAGTGGTTATATTTTCTTTTCCACTAGCGCTTCACATTACCACTTTGGACTAGTGCCATGGACTCTGAACAGATGAAGCAACTTGAAGTGAAGAATAAATGTGTGCATCTTTATTAATTTTCTTTGAGCATTCTGTTTTCATTATTAAATTATTATTATTTTCTTAATGAGCCATGGTGTCACTTCACTAATCAGACCAGAGAGAATAAAATAAGGAAAAAGCTATGAAAGTCAATGAAAACTCAAGGTGTTCAAGGTAGATAATTTACATAAATAGAATCTATAAACTACGGCAAGTTTTTTTTTCCATAAGTTAATCTGTTGTGCTACAGTACAGCACTACAGCGTTTGTTTCAGTCCTCTGAAAATACTTTTCTGGATTCGCGACCAGATCGTGGTCCACCATTTGATGACCTCTTCCCTACAGAGCAGATAGTGTACGGTCTCGGCATCATGTGGTGCATAATGTTCAAGTCATCCAGCTCAACTCTGTGCTTTGCGTAATGGGCTAATAAATTATGTATTCTCTTGTAAACAGATCTATCTTTGGGAAGAAAGGTTTTTTTATATAGTAGTTTCTGTTGGTTATCAGCATTGAAAGGCAGTGGGAATTTTAACTTTTGGAACTGGATGAGCATCAGTATTCTGTGTGAATGTGTGTGTGTTATCAGTCTGACAGGATGAACTTATCACTCAGGCAGGCCTGAGAGACCTCTTTAATCAGCCTTCAGCTTTGCTGACCTCCCCTAGAGTCCTCATCAGTCTCCACGGAGTCGCCTAGAGGCTCTTTTGTCCTTATCCGAAGCCCATCATGAGGTTTACACAACAGCCATCACAGTTATGCGGGACGGAACCGTTTTTAATATCCTAAGAGGAAACACATACTCAGAGCTACAGAGCTCGTCTGACAGGTTGCGTTTGTGTGCTTCTATTTTTTATTTATGGGGGTTATGGCCCATCATTCTCACAGTAACACACAGTGAAGTGGCTCTGTCCCTACAGGTTATTATTGTGTGTGTGTGTGTGTATACACATGCAGGCATGCACACACAATGGATATAAAAAGTCTGCACTATCCTGTTAAAATGGCAGGTTTTTGTGATGTAAAAAAATGAAACCAAGATAAATTGTTAAATTTTTCCACCCTCAATGTGAAATTACAATGTAAATTTTAGGAAAATTGTTTTAAAAAGTTACAATAACCTGGTTGAATAAGTGTGCACACTTTTATAATTGGGGATGTGGCCATGTTCAGAATGAATCACATTCAATCTTATGTTCAGAAGTAATTATAATACAGCTGTCATCAATGAAATTATTCTGATTAGCCCCAACTAAAGACCAGCTGTTTCTGTAGGATTTTCTTCACAGCTTCTTGGTTTCATCTGACTGCTGAAGCCATGGTCCGCAAAGAGCTTGCAAAGCATGCGTGGTGTCTCACTTGTTGAAAGGTATCGATCAGGAGAGGGGTATAAAAGAATTTTCAAAATATTAGATGTACCATGGAACACCGCAAAGGCCATCATCAACAAGTAGAGAAAATGGAGCACCACAGTGACATCACCAAGAACACGATGTTCCTCCCAAATTGATAAAAAGACAAGACAAAAACTTACCAGGGAGGCTTCCAAGAGACGTGCGGCAACATTAAAGGAGCCGCTGGAATATCTGACAAGTACTGTTTACTCTGCATGTGACAACAATCTCTCATTCTTCACATGTCTGGTCTATGGAGTAGGTGGCTAGACAGAAGCCCTTTCTCACAAAAAAAAAAAAAAAAAAAAAACAGCCAAGCTCAACTAAATCAGTCCAAACCATGTGGCAAAATGTGTTATGGTCTGATGAAACCAATTCTAAATGTATAATAATTCCATAATTTCAAAAGGTATTTTCAAAACAAAACAAACAAATAAAAAAAGCCACATCACCAAAAGAACACCATACCCACGGTGAAGCATGGTGGTGGCAGCATCATGCTTTATGGGCCAGAACTGGGGCTTTTATCAAGGTGGAGGCAATCATGAATAGCTACAAATACCAGTCGATTTTAGTGCAAAATCTTTAGGTATCTGCTAGTAAGCTGAAGATCAAAAGGAAATTTCACCTTCCAGCATGACAGTGACCCAAAGCGTACATCCAAAGCAACAAAGGAATGGCTTTAACCAAAAGAAGCTTAATGTTTTTGAATGGTCTAGCCAGAGCCCAGACCTGAATCCAACTAAAAATCTGTGGGGTGACCTGAAGTGGGCTGTGCACAGGAGATGACCTCACAGTTTGATGGATCTATAATGTTTTTGCAAGAAAGAGTGGGAAAATATTGCCAAGTCAAGATGCTCCACCCTGATCGACTCTGACCCACTCTGACCCACAAAGACTGAGTGGTGTAATAAAACCAAAAGGTGCTTTAACAAAGTATTAGTTCAGGGGTGTGCACACTTATGCAACTAGGTTATTGTAAGTTTTTTCATTTTTCCTTTTTTCCTTAAAAAATGTTCTGATTGTTTTTCACTTAATTTTTGATACATTTAATTTTCACATTGAGACTGAAAAAAGTTCTGACATGATTTATCTTGGTTTCATTTTTTTACATCACGAACACCTGCCATTTTATCAGGGGTGTGTAGACTTTTTATATCCATTGTGTGGCTGTTAAAAAGCCAAGCAGCTGAAAGACTTTTGAATGATGTCTCATCAGTGTCACTTAATGTCATGGCAAGACACATAGCTGTGCTCGAGTGTGTGAAAGCTTTCATCTTGTCTCAGGAGGTTTGCTCTTTGGCAGGGATCATGGAAAAAGCTGTTTAAGCTTTAAGCAGTTAAAGCCCTATTTAAGAGCAAAATGAGCCATTACTGGTAATTACACTGCTGATTTGGGTGATAGTCCAGAAATTTTGCCCTGTCCCTTAACAGACCGAGATTTGCAGAACATCAATATTAAATTGGCTCCTTCCTGGATGTTTAACAGGAATTCAATATTCTCTGCTTACTTATCCGTTTAGTTGGTTAACTAGTGTTATATCCTTCTGTTTCCACCAGAGGGAGATCACGACCTCTAGCAAAACAATCTACAGCCACAAATATTCTGTTCTCTCTCTCTCTCTCTGTGTGTGTGTGTGTGTGTGTGTGTGTCATTGTACAGGTGTACAACGTGGGCTTGGACAGCTTTGACACATATGACCAGCATTATGGAAGGGGTCTCGTGAAGGATACCATCAAAGATGGTAAGATTTCAAGCTGTGCTTCACCTTAACGTATTATAAATAGACCCTTTAAATCCACTAGAGTTGAATAGAAATTTTATCAAAGGTGATGTTTTGTGCTTGGGTTTGGCAAAGTCTCATGCTATTTTAAAGGGAAAAAAAAAAAATCCACTTTGAACGACTCGAATGGTAATCTTTATAATAGACATGTGACCCTCAATGCCCTTCCTAGGGTTACCCACAATGCCATTCAGCCACCCCTGCGAGTGGGATTTAACCCTCCCATCATCTCTACCGAAAAAGAACGATGCAGCAGCGCTTTAGTCCTTTAGTGTATCCAGCGCTCTCACCTTCTCCATGTGCGATATAAAGTGCAATATCGTGTGTAATGTCACTTTCTACTTTTCACTCTACTTTTCTACTTCTCCACTTATTTTTTGTGTACTTTCTTATTTTTTTACTAAAGTATCTCACTTTTTTTTTGCTATTCTATTACACACTGTGGTTATTTTTACCACTTGATTTATTATTATATTGTCTTTTATTCCTACATTGTTGTGATATATCTGTTTGAGCAACCTCTGGCACAAGAATTTCCCTCGGGATGAATAAAGTTCTATCTTATCTTTTCTTATCTTATCATTTGTACACTTTGCTCAAACTAACTTTCAGGTGAATACCACCGTCAACACCATCGTGCTGTCAGCTCATAAATCACTAACTAGCCATCCTGAGTGTCTGGTGTAATTAGGCACAACTGTGCCATGTAGCTGCATTGCATCCTGGAACTTTGCTCTGTCCATTACTTCTACATTCTCCATTAAATATCATTAATATGGTGTTGAACATTGGTGAAAAATGGCAAGTGAGAAAAGAAAAGGTCTCATTCTTTTATTTTTTTGGGAGTTAACAGCAAACAGCACACAACCCCCAACTTCTCACAGGAATAAAAAAATATGGCACCAACCAACAAATTTCAGTATAAACATATTTAAAGTGTTTCAAAGTGGAGTTTTTCTTAAGAATATTGGTCTGTAGAAGTATAGAGTCAGATTGAATAGTCATTACAATCATATGATTTTTACTCTACCCTAATTTTTTGACATAAGCTCAGGTGAATTTCTCTGTACCGTAACTGCCACGATTGTCATCATCATCTCTCTGTTCAATACAGGACTATGTAAGTTCTTCTACAACGGCGACCTCCTCCGCCGGGATGTCATCACTGCCAGCATCGCCAAGGTCCAGAGCATCCTTCGTTGGTTTGAAAAACAGAGCCAGTTGAACTTTTACGCCAGCTCTCTACTCTTCGTCTACGAGGGGCTTCCTTTGACCCCGGTGGAGAAATCCAGCACCCGGAGCCTACAGAAGAATGAAGGGGTTCTGGAGTACAACAACAACATCGAGCAGAGCCTCTCCACCATGTACTCCCTGCACAAGAAAAGCTGCATGCAGAACCACCATCCAAGCAAGCAGGACAACAGCGCATGGCACGGCCTCACAGAGCTGGACGCCGGCGAGCAGGAGACGGAGGAGATGCCAGCCGAGGTGGAGGTCCGAATGATCGACTTTGCCCACGTCTTCCCCAGCGAGGTCCCCGACCACGGCTACATCTACGGCCTGAGGAACCTGCTCAAGGTGCTGCAGCAGATACTGGATGACTAAAAAAAAAAAAAAAATGTTCTTCTCATGGTTCTTCAGCCATAATGCTCGGCTCATCTCATCAGAGAGGATATTTTTAAAGTTGTAGCTACTCTCATTCCTCTCTCCCCTGTCCAGGTCCTGCACTACCTGGACTACAATGAAGTAACCCATTTGAAAAGCTTGGTCTTATAGTTGGTCTATATGCGCCTGATCGTTTTTTTTTTGTTTTTTTTTTTTAAATATAAAAAGTGTTTTACTCAGGTAAACCAATTACATGGTCATTTATAGTATTTATCCTGGCAGCAATTCATACCATCTTAACCCTTTCTCTGTTTTGCTTCAGCATAATAGCTTGTATTTCCCAAGACAAGTTAAACAAGGTATTGTTTTTAATTTGTTTTTACATAGGTGTATCATTTGCTTCTCATGCCTGTGGTTGGTAAGACTAAGAATTTGGAGTACATAGCTGTCGATTTCTTTAACCTGCGCTGCCAAAATGACCCTGCCTGTGTTTTTTATTTTAAACTTGCAATTGACTAGCCTACACAAATTCCCCTGTGTAAATATGGTATTATATTTTCTGTGATTTAACCATGCAATATGCTGACCCAACAATGGGGAGGCTCGGATTTTTATTGACGTTTTAAAAAACGGTCAAGTGTATTGATGAGCTGTCCTGCCTGTCGTGACTGAAAGAAAAAAAAAAACAAACTTAAGTTCATACCCTTTTCGGCTATCTTTAAGCCATGCTTTATTAATGCTATATTAGCTTATAAAATGTTTTGATACACTTTCCTGAGTGAATGAAACTTTATTGTGCAGACATAGTATTGATTTGAGCGCGGGAGGCAAAAACCAGCATAGTGATCTTGATTATTAAAAAAAAAAAAAAAAAAATCACTGATTGAAAGAGGGAGAAAAATCACTGGAAAAAAAAGAGAGGAAAAACTATTATCAAAATTAAGACCAGGATTCTCAGATTTTTCTTTTCCCTCTCAGAGTCATTGGACAGCTATTTTTGAATTTGTTTATTATCCTTAACTTTGCATTGTATTTATATTAACAAATTCTGTTGCAGCTTTTTTTTATTATTATTTTAAACAATCATTTTTAAATTCTAGGGCATTGCAGATTTTATAGATTCTCATATAGGTGCGTAATCACTGTATACACTGACATACTTAATATGTGAAATGTATTACTCATCTCAAAGCTGATAAGTTGCTTGCTTTATTCTGCGTTTACTGCAAATATCTGGAAAGTGTTCTTTTCCAATGGAATGCATTTCACATTTTGGTTGGAACGTATATGTAGTATGTCTTATGACCTTGTCTTATGCTGAATGACTGCCGCTGCATTTGACTCGTCTGAAACTCTGATTTAACATTCCTGTTGATTTAAGCAGAACAAGGGCACGCTTTCTGCTTGTCCCCCCCGAAGAAGAAAGTCGAGCTCTGAAGGAAAAAGCAAAATTGGAATTGCATGTCTTTGGGCAAAGTCGAAACTACCTGTGTGTCTAATTCCCTGGCTCTTGTCTCACTCTCAGGAATGTATTAGTGTTACAAGGACTTCAAAGTAGTCGAGACATCCGTATGCAAGAACTCGAAGGAAACAGGCCGTGGGCCAGTTAAAGCTAGATGCATTTGTTCTGTAGCATGCGCCATTCAGTTGAGGATTTTGTTTGCATTCCAGTTATTTTTGGTCCTGCTATAACATTTACAGCATTCATGCACTGAAGCAAGTGGAAATACTGTATGATGTATACATCAGCCTTCCTGCTGTGAACTAATCCATTTGTCTCTGATTTGTTTTAAATCTTATTCTCACTCATAATTATTTTATTTTTTTTTTAAGCAGTTGCACCTGACTGAGATTTGCGCTGGTGCTCAAAGCACTTTAGTGATTTGCTAGACTGGATTTTTGCCTATGGAACTAGTTTAATTGAACTAATTGTAAAGGCATCTTACACTTCAAAGGTCTTCAAGTAGAAGAATCTAATGTTAACCATTTTGTAACCTGGTTTTGATCTTACTTTTTTTTTCCTGTGGCAAATAAAAGGACTTTTTTTTTTGTATTTACGTTCTCTCAAAAAAAAAAAAAAAAAAAAAAAAAAAAATCAGGGTAAATTTGATCTTATTAAGTATAGTTAATCTTTGCTGTCCTGGAATATGCAGGCTCATTTACGCCCGATGGTTTAAATCCAGCCCTTCAAGCAGCAGGGTTGCGCAATAAAACATGGGTTTAAGTAGCTACATTTGAATGGTTTCCCATGTGCTGTATAATTTCTGCAATCCAGAATGCAGAAACACATCTGAAAAGTGATTTTTTTCAAGCTGAGGCTCTGGAAGAAATAATCCAGGTTGGGGATCAGTACTGGAATGGCCATTACTCATGTGAACCCTATCCTAATAGACTAAACCAATTACAGTTTTTGTAATATAGATGTATAACATGTAATAATCAGACTCATATATTAGGTGTATATTTGGCAAATCTATCATTATTAATAAAAATCACTTAATAATGCCTTGTTTGTTTCTTCTTTGAGACACCTCATATTTTGCTTTCTTGTCAAGCATTGAAGCCATGGAGCATTCTTTTAAGTGGACATTTTCCAAAACAGTACATCACCGAGGCTTTTTAGAGATCAATGTGATCAATATACAGTATTTTGTAATATAAACTAATCCTTTCTTGTACTACGGCACTGTTGAATTCTTGAAACTGTTTGGTCAGAAGGTATTGATTAAATTTATAGCTGCAGCTCTGACGGCTGTATTGCCGAGTAATTAAAATGCTAGGTTTATATTAATGTGCTTGTTTTAATATGTTAGAATTTCTATAGTAGACACAGGGACTTGTATGACAGACGCTCTGTGTAATCTGAGGTTAAGAACAAATGGATTGAAAAAAATGTAATGTAATTTTTAACAAAGAAAAACTGATAATCATTGGTATGGTAAAGTTTTCTGTAAAGAGAGGTTTATTTAACATTGATGGAAGGAGTCTCCAGTGCCAGTGCTTTGTAACAGTAAGTTTTCCTCTGAAGGAAAGACTTCAGGACAGAGGAATTTTTGGTTTCTCAGCAACATGACAACAAGAGGAGGAAAAGAGGCTGGTGAGGGAACGACTGTTTATAGCTGCTATAACATAAGTGATATAACAGGCGCTAACATATTTTGCAGACGTCCCACAACATTAAATGTAACTATAAAGTACAATGATGTTGTTCTTTTGGCTGCTCCCGTTAGGGGTCACCACAGCAGGTCATTGGTCCGCATACTTGATTTGGCACAGTTTTTACTCTCGATGCCCTTCCTGACGCAACCCTGCAAAATTTTATCCTGGCTTGGGACCGGCACAGGAGGCGCACTGTCGTGTGTAGCCTTAGTAGTTGGGGTTGGGTCCCTGGCTGGGAATCAAACCCAGGCTGCAGCGGTGAGAGTGCCGAGGCCTAACCACTAGTCCTCCAGGGACCCAACTATAAAGTAAGTGTTGTAGGAGCCATGCTTATCTTATTTAATTTTTCTATATGTTCATTTAAATATTAGTTTGCTACTATATTGTTTGTTTCTCTGAGTGTGTGCCCTCTATAGGTGTGAAGGGAAAAATGTTTAAAAGGCTATGCCACCCCTGACAGGCGGGGGGCGCTGGTGCAAGAGCATACAGTCTTTTGACCGTGCGCATGGAGCTAGGATGGCATGGTGCAACAAGCTGCAATTAGCCTTTAAGTTGTTTGTTTGTTTTATGTTGCAATTCAAGTTAATTTTGGTTTAATAAACTTCAGTTATTGTTTGGAACCTCAACGAGTCTTTCTGGATCTATTCATGCTACTTTGCACGCGTCGAATTATTGCATCAACACCTCCCACAGTGGCTAAGAAACAAGGGACAAAATTGGAAATTTGGAACAATTTCTTTACCACTACAAGTGTCATTCTGAAATGAATAATAAAAAAAATTGCTGTGCGTTAAGAGGAATAAAACTGTTCAGGACAATTTGTTGCCTATTTTCCTATAGAAAAATGCCCCTTACTTGATAAGCATTATTGTTCTGAATGATATTAGACTTTATAAAGTTGAACAAGATAAAAAGAGTAACTAAATAAAGTGCAACTTCCAGTGCAGAGCCCATCCACAGTGTAACAGGTTTACAATTTAAACCAAGGTTTAAGGGAAGCATATAAGAGGGATACGTCTCAAGGTCTCAACTCTTTTCTCAATTCTCACGTCTCTTTTTTTTTAAAACCAGAAAAATAAGAATATGGAAAAAAAAAAGGTCAAAAGCCAAAACAAAGAAAGAAAATGATTGATAGACAAAAAAGGAGACGAAGGAGGAGGAGAAGACTGAGCTTTATTAGCATCATTGTTCATTTTCAAAGCCTGGAAAACTCCCATAAGATCAACCGGATGGCTGATGGATGCAGGAATAACCTGGCTCCTCCTTTAATTATGCATAAAGAGAGCAGATACAAAAAACAAACGGAAAAACAAAAACGAGTCTAAGGTGTCATCATTGGTGAGAAACTTTCAGATTTAAACATAACGCAGGACAGGGCATGTACACTGATCAGTTTGTCACCACGGCAAGCAAAACATTGTCGAGCTGTCTCTCTTCACTCGCCTTACTCTTGCTTAGGCCCAAAACATGACACACAGAGATGGCCTAGTTTTACACAGATCAACAAACATGCTATGCATCTAATACCAACGAGACATGATTGCAACCCAGTAGTGTCCTGAGATAGTGTGTGTCTATGCCTGTCTGACCACACAAACACACACTCTGCTAGAGCTAAACAAGGCCATGACTGAATTGCAGCTTAGTTTTTCAGCCAAAACCCATTCGCTATCCTTTGCCAAGCAGCACAGATCAGTGTTTAAATATTGATGACTGAGGAACAGGAACAGGAATGATTGTTCACTGATATGTCACATTTTATTAAGTGTGATAAATCTATTCTAGTTTTTGGGAAGTGAGAAAATATGCTTGGGGTCTATCTCTGCATTTCATCACCGGATTTAACATGACCTCCCATCACAAGTCTGACCACTTGCAGCACAAGGGAAGAAATATGGAGTGGGGAACTCTTCAAGCCAAAAATTGACAGCAAACATTTTGTCAAAAAAAAATTGTTGGTCATTTTCAAAATATAATTATACTGTAAATGAACTTACAAAACTCATACATTAGACATTTTTACTATTATTGTTGCATTGGGATATAGCTCTATCCCATTTTACCATCTTATCTTATTTCTCTATTCCTGTTATCCTTAACTTTATCCTTTATTCGTTATCTCTCTATTCCATTTGACCATTCAGCTAGTATTTTTGAGTGATGTGGCACAAAGTAACATTGCAGTGTTTTACCTTATTACCTTATCATAACTGAAACTGCAGTGTTTTACCTTATTACCTTATCATAACTGAAACTGCAGTGTTTTACCTTATTACCTTATCATAACTGAAATTGCAGTGTTTTACCTTATTACCTTATCATAACTGAAACTACAGTGTTTTACCTTATTACCTTATCATAACTGAAATTGCAGTGTTTTACCTTATTACCTTATCATAACTGAAACTGCAGTGTGTTACCTTATTACCTTATCATAACTGAAATTGCAGTGTTTTACCTTATTACCTTATCATAACTGAAACTGCAGTGTTTTACCTTATTACCTTATCATAACTGAAACTGCAGTGTTTTACCTTATTACCTTATCATAACTGAAATTGAGACGAAAAAATGACTTTCCCAACACTGACTAAGAAGTATATTTATATTTTTTGCTTAATCAACAAGGCATCTTGAAGGGTTTGAGTCAAAATTGTACCTTTCCTCTGATGATATCCTCTAGGTGGCACCAATATATGCATCAAGATTACACTGCTGTTCCCAGTGTTGCCAGATTGCGCTATATCCCTGTATATTCAGCTATTCTTAATGACATGAAAAATGTAGCCAGGGGCTGGCAGATATAACTTGGCGAAGTTCGGAGCTGGTTTATGTCGAATCAGATGGGTGATTGGGTTTGGAAACAAGTCCATTCAATCTGGCATCCTTACGAGAAACAATCTGGCAACACTGACTGTTTCTGAGTTGATCCATCATAGTATAAGCTGCTCAGCGTGAGATTGACGCCCTGAGCGTCTGCAGTGCTGTTGAGTACAGACGAAATGAACCATTCTTTAAGAAAGATTAATTTAAATTTCCCAGAAACATGCTGTGCACATTCCAGGGATTGATTTGTTTCATGGGGAGGAAAATGAGCAATTATAATGTATGCTGATGGTTATAGTGGGGCTGGAGATCCTGCAAATACACTGCACAGAGTGTAGCCTACAGAGAGTTGCCAGTTTGGACACCTTCCCATTCAATTAGGGAGTTTCTTAATTATATTGCGTTGACATCAGAAAGGCTGTGATATGATTTAGATATCCATTTAGATGTCGTTTAGATATAATGTTGCTATAATGATTTAATTTAGATTCTGTTTTAAAGGTTACATTAGGTTTTAAAGTTGACTTAAACTTGTTTTAAAGATTATTTTATACAACAGTTAGTTCCAGTCCACTAATTTGATTGGTTGAGCTTCATTTCAAGAGTGCTTATATTTCCTATAACCACACTGGGATGTTTCACTATGTGTATCACTCGTCTGTGTTCACCACATAAAATTCCACTTTATCATCATCCACAGACATGGCGAACGATACTTTTCAGGCACATAAATTTAGGTTAAAATATGAAGAAATTTACTGGACACGCCTTTAACGGGAATGTACAAATTAAGATGCGCTAACTAGCCAGTTAGCCGGCATGCTATAAAGTGAGTGTGGCTACTTTGGGATCTATTTCCTATTTCTGCTTGATGAGCAAAAATAAACAGAATATTTGGCCATATTGTGTCCGAAATATCACTTGATATTAATTTCTTGTTTGTAGGACTGTTGTATAAAAGCAATATTGAGCAAGAATGCAGTACTGAATATCGGCACGGCTGTGATTCGTCGCAGACACGAGTCCGCGGGGCGATACTGTGCCGGTGTTGCTTAAATATATGAAATAATTCCTTGATGTAACAATTACATAGACAACTCTAAAAAAAGTCAAAGAATAGCCATATTATATGAAGACGCCAACTGCAAACACTACCCTACACGCTCACACTCCTTTCCTCTGATAAACCAGTGTAATGTCTGTTTTTGCATATTGAAACATGATAGGCTCAAACATTTTATGACATCATAAAACTTTCTTGTCACATGTTCAATCCTACCTCAGTCCTAGTGAGAATTTCAGCTCCTCTCTCTTCTCTTCTCTTAAAATAAGAAATCCAGTTTCAGCCTTCTGACCAGCACACACACAACTATACAAATTGCTGGTGCAGTAAAAAAACTCAATAAACCCTGTAACTTTAATTTTCGTATAATTGTTTGGTGTTTAACATTGTTTGGAAGTGTTTATCTGCTCCTCAGCTTTAGGGATTTGGTGCTGTGAATAGATTAATGTGCTGGCCACTGGCAATTCTGGCAAACCTGCAATATTTGCTGAAACAGGCACATATATTTTACTCACGTTACATTTTTTTTTCCCACTACTAGCTTTATTGAGTTATAAATAATGCAGCAGTATTTAGTCTTAAAGGCAGTGAGATGCAGACATCTCCTTCCATGTGGCAAAAGCCTTGCAGGCATTAGATATTTTGATTTGAGATGTTCAGTGAAGTAAACAGCATCTTCCATACTAAGAAATGATCTCTGCTATTGATTGTCTAAGATGATAAATTTCTACTAGCAGAGATCTCAATCCCTTAAGGGTTTCCGCTAACTTACTGATTGGGTTCAGTATTGAGAGTGTTCTTTCAGGTCTTAATTGCGTTAGTTAATTAATTAGACTGTTTGTGTTGAGTGTGAATTAAAGACTCTACCTTTACAAACCACACAGACACAATACATGTCTGTGTTCCCTCTCATGTGTCAGTGTCTGTGGTGGCTTTAAAATAATAAGACAATAAGTCTCACGCTTTCTTCATTAGATACTCATGCCTGGATACTGTAGATTTGGACATAAGAATTGTTGCTATAATCATAGAAACTGTGATACTTGTCCTGAACATCCTTTCAACACACTTAGAACTGTTCGATTTTACAGTATACAGCTGTAGAAGAGTAATGATTTATAAACCCAATATCCAGTGTCACCCAGAAGAGGATGGATTCCCTTTTGAGTCTGGTTCCTCTCGAGGTTTCTTCTTCATGATGTCTCAGGGAGTTTTTCCTTGCTGCTGTTGCCTCTGGCTTGCTCACTAGGGATCTAAAAGTATATTCGGATTTCTGTAAACCTACTTTGTTATAATGTCTTCTGAGATGTCATGGGCATTTACAAGACAACTCAGAATTACAAGTCATACTTGAACTATCCCTCTATACACATATTTGAGGAAATAGTTGAAATGTCTTTGGTCTGTCCCAAATTGCAGACGATATGAGACCTCTTAAATACAAGAGTAGACTAGTAATATACTACACTTATCTATTTGACCAATGCTTTTATCAAAAGTGACTTACAGCCATCCAGAACTTTATTCCTTATCTGCATCACCACAGATTTGAAATGTGAAAATACAATACAAATTATTGTCCAGTCATTGGACAATATGAACCACAGGTTCGCAAACTTTTTGTAGCTAGGAACTCCTTTAACTGTAAAATAAATTCCACACATCATAACATAGATTTTTGTGAACATAATCCAACAATTCAGATATTATGCACTGAGCTCACTTCTGCATTTTGCTCCATATAGTTACTATTGTACCTATTGGTCAAAAAAGGCAACTGCAACAAGCACTAATAGAAGCCCATTGGGACAGGATTGACGCTGCCCCATGCTCGCTCTGTGAACAATTTCATTGAAGGAGGTGCAGGACAATCACAGGATTTCCTACAAAAAAAAGAAGAAAAATGTGTCTTCCTTGTATAGTGCCCAGGTCATTTCAGGGCTATTTTCAGGTCTGTGTGGTTTTCAAGATGTAGTTGGGCTCTAAATTTTTTTTTTTAAATCTGGCAACCTTGGTTAATAATTACTCTGATTAATAGTTTACCTCTTCTGTGGAAACATAACTGGTGTATTGACACACATTTGAACAAAGGTATGTCAAAAGCCACTCAGAATGAGCTGCTGGACTATATGATGGATGACTGTATGTTGACTCTCAACTGCCTGTTACTGGGGTGCTCTAAAAAATTCACTACATAGTAGCCTATAGTACAGGTTAAATGTGACAGCCTCCCGACTCAATATTGTTTGAGGCTTTGTCATTATTAATGTCATCCTGCTCCAACAAAAGCTATGGTCACGAGCCATTGCCGCTCATTATTTAAATACGTACAATAATATCTTGGCTATTTATTGGAGCCATAGGGCTTTTTATTCCAGACCTATCCACTGTCAGAACATGTTCGCTTCAGCTTGACATTATTTATAGTGTTTCCATTAAACTCATTCAATTCAAACAGACAGTCACACTGGCTAATAACTATGAAAACAATAAATATAAAAATAATATAGTTAAATATATTTAATAAATAATAAATAGAGCAACTCTGATAATGGTGGGTTGGAATTTCTACTACTGTAATAAATGACTAAATAAATAAATAAATGTGTCATTAAACCAATTCCTCAGTGGATAATGTATCTATTGTAAAATCAGCTGGGTTAAGTTGTGTCTCTGGCTAAGTTCAGTTCTGTTCGTTCAACAGAGCTCCATATGCTCTCATATGATCTGATGTCCTTGTACTTCATGACCTAATCCTTTCTTTAAGCAGGCTTTCACCAGCTGCATTGATTGTGGATTATGATTTGGTAGTGGAGATAGTGGTGGAAGTGGAAGGCTGCAACATAAGTAATGGAAAACAAGTGGGGAAAATAACTATAAGGTAGAACTTGATGAGAATAAATGATCAGAAGAAGTAAATGATCAGCTTCGAGAAGGTTTTTCTGGCCTTGAGATTTCAACAGTGTTGACTTTTTTTATATATACACCGATCAACCATAACATTAAAACCACCTGCCTAATATTGTGTATGCCCACCTTGTGCTGCCAAAACAGCTCTGACTCATCGAGGCATGGTGCCATCTCTTCCGCAGGTAAGCGACGCACACACACCTGGCCGTCCACATGATTCATCAGCCCAGGCCACCTTCTTCCATTGGTCCATGATCCAGTTCTGATGCTCATGTGCCCATTGTAGGAGCTTTCGGCGGTGGACTGGGGTCAGCATGGGCACTCTGACCAGTACGCGGCTACACAGCCCCATATGCAGCAAGCTGTGATGCACTGTGTGTTCTGGCACCTTTTTATCATAGCCAGCATTAACTTTTTCAGCAATTTGTGCTACAGTAGCTCTTTTGTGGTATTGAACCAGACCGGCTAGCCTTCACTCCCCCGCGCATCAGTGAGCCTTGGGCGCCCATGACCCTGTCGCTGCTCCACCAGTTGTACTTCCTTGGACCACTTTTGGTAGGTACTAACCACTGCATACTTGGAACACTCCATGAGAAAAATGCAATGCTTCCATGGCACAGATTCAAATAATATACTACATGATACTCACTAAAAGAAAAATACCGCATGTCAGCGTGATGTGCAAAATGAGGTCTGATCTCTGCTCTCACATCAAGGCTTCTCTTTTATACCACAGAGAATTTAATTAAGATCCAGAGAAATATGGAAGTCCTCTCTCATGAAGATCTAATGATCCAGAACTAATGAACTAAATCCAATAAGTTTGAACTTGCCTCAATTACTACAATGATCCAGTGTGCAAATGGCTCTTGATTCCACTGCTCTGGATTGATGATGTGTCCCCTTTATGCTGATTTGAGACCAGCAGGTCATACACCCTGATTTCATCTTTTGTTTCATACAAAAACTCATTCCACTATGAGGTAAGAGATACTTCTCCGAAAGATAAACTGATGAAGCTTTCAGAAGGCAATTGGCGCTGCCGTTGCCACACACACACACACATACACACACACACACACATACACACACATGTCTAAATGAATACTGCTGTGTTCTAGCCACAAAATCAGATTGCTTGGCATGGTTTTACTCTATGTATGCCTTGCACATCAGTCTGCTCCAATGTCCAAACCTGCTCCCCAAAGACAACACTGCTCATTATATTTTGATAAGCCTTGTTGTGTTTTCCTTTCCCTATTTTTCTGCTGTTTTTCGATTCCAAATGAACTATTGGACCCCGGTAATGCAACCCTGTTTACAAAAAGCCAACTGATTACATCCCAGTTAGAAGCAAGGTACGATTTGAATGGCAGTGATATTTCCTCTATGAAGACGAGATGAGGACTCGACTGTAGATGTCACGGATGTTATGTTACCACTCCAAACCTGAAGACTAACAAAACAAATCTGTCAGCGTATTGCCATAATGATATTGAATTTGAAAGCTAGGCTGTTTGAGTGTTAGAATTAATTTTTTTGCCTGTGCACATACATTTTACTGGTCTTGCATCTCACACTCGTAATTGATTGTTGTTGCAGCTAGTAAAATATCTTGGCAATTGTCTACGCCTATAAGTGGACATAAGGCTCAGCCTATAAGGCTCAGGTCTGAATATGGATTTAAACAAAGGAGAAGTAAACAAGCATTTGATTTGATCCATTGTGTAAATATTTCCCTGCACGTTGCATGGTTACAGACTTGTCAGTAATTGTCTTCCATCAGTCCAGTGATAAAGGTAATTGTCCATATTGTATTTAAAACTTTTAATCAATTAATTTTTCTCCACTTCTTCCACTGACTACTTTTCTTCTACTTTTTCAGTTCTGAGTCTTTGTCATGCCCACACAACATTCCCAACGCTCCCACTTGCATGAATAATGCACAATTCACTTTGACCTCTTAGTCCTCCATATTACACTCTCATGTTGCTCATTACGTTCTGACTATAATGGAGCCCACTGCTTCAGATTATTCCTGAAAAGACCTGTGTATCTGAGACTTTCCAGTCTGAGCCTTGCTTTGCATTTTGGATATTTGTCTGGCATTTGACCTCCCTTTGCACTGATGATTTTTGGATTCTCTACATTGTTTTGTTCGCCCCTGTTTCTGCCTGACATTACATTTTTTCCTACTTGGACTTGTGGTTGTTCCGATTTTCCCATTAAACTCTGATTTTAGGTTTTACTCTGAGTGTCTGAGCATTATACAGTCTGTTTAAAAAAGTTTTGGGCAGCTACAGAATTATTGGCACCCATCAAGAAAAAGAGAAAAGATGATTATACAAAATAAACCATAATAAACTAAATTATTTCAAATGTCCACTTTAATAATAACAGGAAAAACTGACATTTCCTCTTAGCAATATCATTATCATTAGAAACTTTTAAAAATATTGTTGCCTTATATTTTTCTCTGATAAACATATGTAGAAACATTGTTGACACTGCTAAAGAATATTTAAAAATAATATTTCAAAGAAAACACGACGAACAAGAAGAGTTGTTCATTTGCACAAATTTGGTAATGAATATAAAAATTACTTTATAGTTTAAATTATGCACAATCATGACCATAAAAAAAGCTAGAACAGTTGAAAAAGCAATCTTTTTGCCCATAAATTGCTTCTTTTTATCTAATCTTTTATTCTATAATTCTTTTTTTAAATTATTTAAAATTTCCCTTAGTTAAATGTCTGTCTTCTTGAGTATTGTTAATAGTCCATGCACTTCTCTGGTCTGTTTAGTATGTTATATTTTTAAAAATGTGTGCACACACCAAGACAAATTCCTCATATGTGTAATATACT